>NW_015549630.1:497240-507241 GCF_001515605.1 Sinocyclocheilus anshuiensis | reverse complement strand
AACAAACAAAAACACAAACAAAACAAACAAAAAAAAACGAATAAGTTGGTCATGGGCTTTATGTAGGGTGTTTGAAAATGTTAGCATGCTACATAAAACTATGTCACTGTGACTCAGAAAGCAGCAGGCTTTTCAACAAAGTGCTAATGCTAAAACAGCTAAATTGATTTCACCTCCATCGTGAAGAGTTGAGAGGATGTGATTGTCTTCCTCGCCGTCAACAAAGAGTTGTCATACATCTTTGGATTCCAAAAATACTAGAGGGAATCCATAAGGGAAGAGAAACTGCATTCAACAAAACAACAACAAATCAGAAGCTAGATTCTTCAAAACAAACACTAAATCACTTACTATCTACCTAGAAATCATTATTTTATGTCCTTTCACATTGTTTTACATGTCAAAAACATTAAGTTCTTTATGCTTAAAACATTTTAATGTTAAGTAATTCACCTTATACTTATTATGAACAACAGAAAGACATCTACATAGCTACTTAGCCTATTAGCACTGCTAATATGTAGCTAGCTACTGAGTCAGTGACTCTGATATGACCTTTAGATAATGCTTAAGATCCAATAACACAGCCTCAATATCAGCATGATGTGGGGAGGTCTATGGAGATCTCTCAACAATCACAAAGAGAACACCTACTACTATGTTTTCTGTCATCCTAAAGAGGTCAGTCAGTCAAATTCCATTGAAACATTAAATTCAGTTAGATTTAGATACAAGTCATGCTGGCTGCTGATATGTAGAAGCGACTGGTGATAATGACCTCTGTGATTAGTTTGCCAATAAACCACTCGCTTCTGTTCAAGCGAGGGGAGCGTACAGTTCTAACGTGGTATTGATTTGGACGTTTGGCTTAAAATGTGTATATGATCACAATTGCTAACGAACCAACATGATGCCAAAGCACCATTAAAATAAATAAATAAATAAATAATCTTGATGTGTGGGGAAAATAAACCCTTTTCTTGGCAAAGTAGTAGTAGTACACTCTTAAAAATAAAGGTGCTTCAAAAGGTTCTTCAAGTGATGCCATAGAAGAACCATTTTTGGTTCCACAAAGAACCATTCAGTGAAAGGTTCTTTAAAGAACCATCTCTTTCTTATCTTTTTATAATCTGAAGAACCTTCTTTCGCCACAAAGAACCTTTTCTGAAACAGAAAGGTTCTTCAGATGTTAAAGGTTCTTTATGGAACCATTTAGACAAAAAGGTTCTTCTATGGCATCTTGAAGCACCTTTATTTTTAAGAGTAGTAGTAGCAGTAGTAGTAATAATAAAGCTACTAACATTAGCTACTGCATAAAAAAATGGTAACACTTTACAATAAGGTTTCATGTGTTAACATTAGTTAATGCATTAATTGACATGAACTAAAAATTAACAATATATTTTTACAGCATTTATTAATCTTTGTAATGTTAGTTAATGAAAATGTTTTAGTTCACAGTACATTAACTAATGCTAACAGTTACAACTTTATATTTTAATAATGTATTAGTAAGTTTTAAACTTAATATTAACTAAGTTTAATAAATGTTACATGAATATTGTTCATGTTAACTAATATAATTAATTAATGTTAACAAATGAAACCTTATTGTAAAGTGTTAACAAAATGAACACTAAATAAACCCTTAAATATGAAACATGTTCACTCTACCATATGGCTTTCCACTGATATCATAAAAGACTCACTTGCTAAAGCAAAGATCACTTTAAGTATGAATCCATAAAATATATTAAATACATTTAAACATCAAATCTGGCATTGCAAGCCCAAATATTTTTTGAAAGTATTCAAAGTGGTAAAATTCGTTTTTTTTCTTCTTCTCAGAATAAGGATGACACTAATGCCAATAATATAAATAAGTGCACAACACTGGACGTTTTTGTCATCAAAATATGAATGAAATATTTTCATGGTACTAATATATTAGTTATAGTTAGCTTATTAGATGCAGATATTGCTGTGAGGAAAATAGATGCCTAGTCAGCAGTGATATGACATCTTAAAATGAACACACTTCTAGTAGAGGTTATTTATTTATTGTACTTTATGGTGACTAATTTTGACTTATTTGGTATGTACCCCCCAAAAAAATCAATGCAGTCCTGTTATTGAAAGGGTCATTTTACGTACTCCAGTGGGGGAGATTGTGTCCTCCCTCTTCCTACACCCCCTTTTTTAACATCTCAGGTAGTGCCGGTTGGAGGGCAGCCTTTCCAGACTGTCTCCAGGCCCTTGGTGTTTAATCAGAGACTCTTTGATTTCATGCACTGCTTCACTTTAACTGCATCTGTCTTGCTTATGGCAAGACAGGGGTGAAAGCAGCCCGGAGCTTATGTGAAAATTGTGCCTGCGAGGGGAAGAGTACAATGCGTGCCAGGGGTACAAGATATTACAAGCAAAACACAGACTCGCAAACGCTCATACACAAGCACACACGTGGACATACACAAATCACGCCCTAAGTACTGCATGCTTCTTGCCTATTTAGGGCGACCGTGTCCAGCAGTGGATTTGAATATGCATGACTCTCCCAGAATCCCTTGCAGCACAGCCTCTGTGCCTAGTGTGCGTTGGCCCACTCACAAAACTATGGAAAAACAAGCATCTCATTTGAATATTTTACCAGCATATCCTGTTATAGACGATAAATACTTAGCCATGAAAGGACATTATAATTTGGAAAACAGCAGGATGTAAAAAACAAAGTTATCATGATGCATACATTGTATTTGACATTTGGCTACACATCATATTACAGTAGGTGTTTATCGTCTCTATTGTACTTACGAGGAGTGCAAATACTTACTAAATGAGACTTGAATATGTTAAGATGCTAATTTGTATCTTGGTTTGTTGTCAGGATTACTTTCAATACTTTGCTAAGTGTATTTCAGATTATGTCAATGAGAGCACAAGCTGTGTGAAAGCGGTCAACGCAGGGTTGAGTCAAAGTCAATCTTAGCCCATGGCAGTGCATTAGATATTACTTTCAGATCAGCAAATGTCTTTTTGCATTTGGCAACATTGAAATATTGTCAGAATAGCATAGTTCAGTCTGTTCCTGCTCTCATACATGACTTCTAGACAGCATTTCAAAACCAAACAAGTGACCTGCCCTTGACTGCAATGAATATCAATGTTTTTAACTCTCTAAATGTGTGTTTATATCATAGACTTTATAAAAACATGGACGTAGTGTCCGTGACGTCACTTTTTTTCTGTGAGAGGCCAGTCGATGAATTGCAGTTTTAGTCACTTCCGTGTTGGTTTCACGAGAGAGACTGGAAGATTGACGTTTGGTTTATATGCATAATCTTAAACAGATTACGCCTAATAAACTCACAATGTGAACAAATCATTTACCAAGGAAAGGTCAAACTAGTTCAAGCAAAACCTGATCAGCACACTTAGATTTAGAGCCTGTTGTCTTGATTACTGGTGGTCTATGTATGTTCATATTTAAACGTGATGATTTAAATGCATTTTAAGTCTCAAATCCAAAGAGATATTCTTTATAAAAGTTAAGAGTCAACCACGCCTACCTAGGATTAATCCTATTGATTATTGATTCTTCACTCAAGTCCGCCGCCGCTCACTCTAGGCCGCCGGCCTCTGCTCACTCAAGCCCGCCGTGTGTTTCGTTGTGAAAGCGAAACTACTTTGTTTGGCCTTCCAAAAGAAGACACGACTAGAAATCAGTGTTTAAATGTGTTTTTTTAACCTTAAACCACATAAACACATTTCAGTACATTAAATACACAAAATAATGTTATTTTTAGCAACATCATATGACCCCTTTAATGAAATTAGAAATTGCAATTAATCTCGCCTAACATTTGAAATGTAAAAAAATAAATAAATACTTTTACTGTTACACTTAATTTCCAAATAAATAAATTAATGTGGAAAAGACAAAGACAGTGTTTAAACTATTTGACATTTTACTAGTACTAAGGTCAATATCCCTGATACCAAAGCCTCTATTAATATGAGCATTTGCTTAAAAACAATTATAAAACCAGTTAAAGCATGTATTTATTTATTTATTTTTGTGAGGATTAATCCTATTGATACAATGCCAATATTGCAAGTATTCATATACTGTATATTTCCACACTCATACCTGCATGTCTTATCCCAGCCCAGTGATTTTATAATGGCTTTTTTTATGTGTATTGTCATGAAAAATGGAATGTGACTGGTTTGTAAAGCAGTTAAATAATTTCACTTGTTGTAAAATTTAAACAAAAATGTCTATCATGTTATTGTTGTTAAACTGCATGCCAAGTTATATACAGTTACTTGAAATGCTTCTATATTTGCCAATAATGCTAATAAAGGTGTCTCAGGATAAGGAGAATGGGGAAAAAAAAGCTCTACACTGTAATTGTTAGGAGTGCATTTTACGAAATTATTTGAATAGGCCTAGTTTTACAATCATTATATATCCTGCCTGCCAATTACTGTGCTTCATTCATACAGCCTATGGGGCCATAAACTATACGTTGGGATCACCATGACAATTCATAGTGCTATCACAAGAACACCAGGTCTCCAGGACAAAACAATGACACAACAGTCAGGGTGCCAAAGTTACCGCAGTTGTGAAGCCCTCACGCTGAGAAGTACAGCCAGGCCACAAGAAATGTGCCAGAACCCGAAGAGCAGCGCTATACAAGAGCGTCTACGTCTGAATTTCCAAAACGCTAGCAGGCTAGCACTCCCAGGCCATCTCCTGCAGTCCCCGTGCAGAAGTGGCTAATTAAATACTAAGGTAGGAATAAAATCTTAATGAGAAGCACAAGCTCACAGCAGAGTTTGGCAGCGGCCAGCCAGTTCTTATTAGGTGTTCTCGCCCATATGTGCTTGGGTGAAGTACCCATTAGCGCTGTCCCTAATGGAGCTCCCTCCATGTTAGCATTAGCCTGCTGCGACTAGCGCGCCTGCAATTTTCCCCCAAAACTTGGCAGCCGAGCACCGAGGAGAGCCCCGCGATGAAATTTCTTCGCCTCCGTAAATATTTTATGCAAATGAAAATTTAATTCTTTGCTTAGTTTAAGCAATTTCCCCCTGTAAGTAGTGTGTCTGCAAAGGAGATTACAACATTTGCCGGTTTGTTTATAATTTAATTTTTTGATGTCAGGGCTGGCGGAGGCTAGAGACGGAACACCTGTGAGTGTTTATAATGTCCCATCTCTCTCACAGCTGTTCCTCTTCAAAACACCTCGCCAGTGTAATAATTTCATAAAATTTCATGATTTACCATCTGCTAGGCCCCAGCTATAAGCACATGCAGTAAGCATTTGTATGGCACTAGGCCCAGAAAGGTACAATAACTGTATATTTTAACTTAATAGCTTTTCTGGGGCATGCAAATTTCCGCTTGGCAGATTGCTGGGATGCTACGCCGTACGACGGGCCAGCTTCCCTCGCCAGTGTTATTTTGTTTTCTCTCTGTTCTCTCACACTTTATCTGACGTCCACAAACACGAGCCCTCGTCCGCACCATATTTCAATGTGCGCTTGGCCCACGTCAAAAATCGAGATATCAAACTCGAGAAGAAAGAGGGACAAGGTAGGAGGTGCGCGCAGATCATTTCCTTTTTAGCATGTAATGTCTGTGCATTTGGGTAATTAAAATGATTACTACAACAATTAAAGCAAGTAATTAGAAACTAATTACAGTGGCATTTTTGTGATTACAGGAGCAGATGAAAATAGTGCTCAAAATTAAATTCATTGCATATTCATGGAAATGAAATTAAATAGTGCTGGGTGAATGAGATAATAGGGGTGGGAGGGGTGGGTGGGAATCGGGGGGTTTGTTCACTAGAACAGGCTGTTGCTAATGTTTCCAGACGACATTTTTCTAAATCAGAGATAATCTTTTAATGGCCTTAAAAGGAGTTAATATTTGGAAGACAGTCAAAAGCATCGGGGGTGTATTTTTGTTCTCTCTCTCTCTCTCTCTCTCTCTCTCTCTCTCTTTTTATTCTATCAATTCACTCATTCTCTCACCCTCTCTCAGAATGATAAAACCTACCAGCTGTGGCACAATAGAAAACATTTAATCATTATCTAGTCAAATGGAGCTGGAGAAGAAGGGGCTTCCTTGCTATCTCTCTGTTTCTCCATGAACAGCTATGGATTAAATTAAAGAATTGCACTCATTTTTCCATCTCCCCCTCTCTCTTTTGCCTTTTCCATCCTCTCTCTCTCTCTCTCTCTCTCTCACAAGCACCTTCATGCCTTTGGCTGCTGCCATGATCATGTAATGAGATTCTTCAGATTAAATAGATTTCCTGTTAAACTCGGGGCTCAGCAGATAGGGTGTCAAGAATGAATGGTTATTAACATTTAAATATATCACAGAATAAGAAAGAGTGAGGGAAGCAGTGCAGGAAGATGAGAGGAATAGAAAGAGATACTAAGGAAGGACAGGAGTGGCAGCAAGAGGGGGAAAAAACAATATGAATATTTCATTTGTTAGAGTGCAGTGGATTCCGTTTTTTTTGTCTGCCTTCCTCTACATATTCTACATACTCTACATTGAAAAAAACAAACAAAACAAAAAAACAATGGTGACAAAACTAATTAGAGAGATGCAAGTGGGCTGTATTTAACTAAGGGCAATTAACGAGTCCTATTTATGTTGACCTACACCATTCACCTGTATGCCACACTCCAAAACATTCATGCTTATATTACTGTATATACAGACTTGTCCAAATGGACACAAACAAACACTTGGGTTGCCAAATATAGCTGAGGAAAACAAGAGACTTTTCTGTATATGTCATTTGAGATTTATGTAAACTATTGGTGGCAGGCGACAACTGACCACACTGGAAACAGAGACAAGTTTCAACAGAGTTAGAGTGCATATCTGCAGCTATGAAGTGTATGTGTATTAAAACTGACACAACTTGGCTGAATTAAGTGCAATAAAATCAGAATATGGCAAACTGACAAACAATTTTGTTGTCATGTAAATACATTAATTTTAATGTCATACTAAAGTGCCACACCATAATGGACATATTAACTCACATTTCTGTCTCAAGAATTTCAAGCACCAAAACTGTTTGGTTACCAACATTTTTCTAAATATCTTCTTTTGTGTTCCACAGAAGAAAAAAAGTCATACAGGTTAGAATTTTCATTTTGGGTGAATTATACCTTTAATGTATTAATTTTAATTAATTAAATTGTTTACTATTTTGTGATTGATTGATTGATTGATTGATTGATCGATTGATGACACTTGCAAAAGTTAAATGCTTAATGTGTTCTTAGCTGTTTGGCTGATAGATACAAGATAAACTGTGTCCTTTATGAAACTAATACAGAACGCAATTCTATTCATTTAAATTTGGGAAGTGTGGCAACCCTAACAAGCACATGCACACAAACACACACTCACACACTCTTTCTCATTGCTGCCTCTTCCTCTCTCTCTGCCGTAGATTATTACACAAGATTAATAATGTAAATATCACTGCCTGGCTTGCCTGAGAAGACCATGCTTTCAGAAATGGATGGCCCCACCATCCATCACCTCGTTTTTTCCAACCCTGTCCTTTTTCATTTTTCACCATTCCATTAGGAGGAAAAAAAAAATCGTAGGAGGAGTGGTGGAGAAGAGACTAAAGTAAAGAGAGAGATAGAAACACCAAACAGAGGATTGCACTTGAAGTGACTGGACTGTCTGGCTAGAGGTTAGTGAGAGCTAGAGGCAATGTATTAAAGAAAGGGATGACAGGCCAGAGGTCTGCAACCTTTTCAGGTGGATAGAGGCTAGGAGAAAGAACCCTTGTTACATGTTATATAAACGTGAGTGCCACATTTTAAGCTTATCATATAGTAGCTTATTAATGTATTTACATAATTTATGAGGCTTACATTGTAAATCCATTAAACTAATGATTTGTATCTGTGTTGATGTGTCATTTGAACTGATTTACTGGTCCATATGTGTAAATTTGTACACTATACCATTTTTTTAAAGAAATTAATACTTTTATTTAGCAAGAATGCATTCTATTGATCAATAGTGACAGTGGAGATATTTATAATGTTTCAAAAGATTTATATTAGAAGCAAACACAAACACTTTCTATTCATAAAAGAATCCTATACATCACAGTTTTCACAAAAATATTAGGTAGCACTTGAATAGTTTTCAACACTGATAATAATAATAATAATAATAATAAATATTTCTTGAGCAGCAAATCAGCATAATATAATTATTTCTGAAGGATCATGTGACTGACTGCTGAAAATTCAGCTTTGCCATCTCAGGCATAAATTACATATTAAAATGTATTCCAAAAGAAAACAGATATGTTAAATTGTTATAATATTTTAAAATTTTTACTGCATTTTTGATCAAGAAAATGCAGCTTTGGTGAGCAACTGAGATTTCTTTGAAAAACAAATTTCAAACAGTAGTGTAATTTTAGGTTTAAAAAAGTTTGAGAGCCTATGATACATTTAGCTAAACTTAAACGTTGGTTAAAGCTAACTTCTCTTATTTAAAGTGATGGTTCATTAAAAAAATCCTTTCTTCACCCTCATGCCTTTCCAAACATGTATGACTTTCTTCTGTGGAACCCAAAAGTATCCAACAATGAAAGTCAATTGAAAGTCAATTGTCTATACAATCAAAGTAAAATGAAATTGAACAAAAACTGATGAAACATATAAATGTATTTTCTTTTCGCGTTTCACAACAGCAGCACCCCTGCTGTAAAGTATAATGTTTTATCTAGTTAATATTTAGTGAAATGCAATGAAAATGAACCATCTCAACTGCGCAAGGCCGGATAGCAGTTTTGGATCCATCTCAAGCTTTTACACAGGCAGAGGGGATGTCAAGAAGACACAAAATGCTAATAAATAAATATGAGTTTTATGTATAACCATCACGGCTGCATTTAGCGGTTAGTCCTCTGTGTTTAGTGCTTCCTGCCCTTAAGCGGATATGTATGATAAAACATCGAGTGAATAAATAAACAGTGACAGGACGATATCTGGATTTCATATCGAACGTGAAAATCCGTGGAAAATTGTCACTCAACATATTCATATTGGAAGTCCTTTTCTTCTCAGTCGGCTGAACAAATAATACCACAGATGGTACAAAGCGGCGTGCCGATATTTCAAATGAAAGGCAGATTTTTCCATAAGCCAGCCATGTCCATGGGCAGACAGGTGTGCTATTTACATACCACTGAAGCCTTGGCGGAGATCGCCTTCTGTAAGTAAATGTCACCCATCCCGTCTCATTGGCGGATCCGGCAGCTACTCCACTGACATCCATCAAAATTTAGCCTGCTCTAGCCGCTGATGTATCTGTCTCGATCAACACCAGCGCAGGGGTGCAAATAGCACCAGGGATGTTTGTTTCTGAAAGGGGCTTGGAAGGAGCTGAGTAAATGTTGTTTCTCATAGCCTCTCCTGTCAGTCCAGAGAGGGGGAGCTCCGCTGTCCTTCGCGGGTTTGGATATAAGTACACGTGGACGGATCATGTCTTTCAATGATACAGATACACTGAACATGAAAGCTTATATAGTCCGGACGATGATGTCAAACTGTCAGAGAAACTTCATATCCACGAAAGCCGTTTAGCTGAAGGATACTGAGACATTTCAAAAGCTTGTCAGCTGGAATAACACTCTGCCTTTTTGGGGTCAGATCTATGACCAGATATTTTATCATTAAATCAATTTTTTTTACTATCTATTAATTTATTCAAAAATATAGACAAAAAATCAGGCAGTGAGTTTAATACACCTTTTCTATGAGAAGCATGTTTTTAGTTTCTGAATTAAAAATACTTTTTTGGAAGTCAAGAAAACAGCAAGGTGATTTAGCTGAAGGGCTGTCATTATAAGGTTAGACATACTATTTTACTACAATTTCACTATCAATGAACAAAACAAACAATTATAACAAAAAAAAAACTCAACTTG
>NW_015549630.1:488837-497031 GCF_001515605.1 Sinocyclocheilus anshuiensis | reverse complement strand
TATATACATATATATATATATATATATATATATATATAGCAACATTTCAGTCCCATGATCTTTAAAAAAAAAAATCTAAAATGAAAAAAGGAAAAACAATTTAAATAAAATACAAAGTAACCAGTCATTGTGTCTGGTGACTTTATCATAGCCTAACCTTAACACAAACTCCTTCGCTACTTGTTAACATTTGAGAAACATCTGTCTGTAAACTCATGGTTTGTGCACCCAACACGTGATTATATAAAAAAAAAAAAAAAAGATATATGAGAATATATATCTTCCACAGAATATATAAATACATATTAATACATTTAGACCACTTAACTTGATCGCTATCAGGATGTGAAGAGACTTTCAACCAGCATAACAAAGAATGTCTCTAAAGACAATCACCTATTTCACCTTTAAAAATCTTTTTTAAACTTTCTTCAACACAATTATTGTGTTTTTGAGGTTTTAAAGAAAATATGTTTTGCTTGAAGTCATTAAATTATATCTTAATGTTGTGCAACCAACATGAATACAGTTTATTTGATAGATTTTATTATTGTAGTGCACATTCTTATATATATTATTGACCAAAATAAGTCATATAATGGAAGTAAAACTGCTTTACAAAGTTGCACCGATCATCATGGCTCATGTGGCCTAACCGCTATGCCACAAATCCATCTTCCTAATTTGTGATTAAATCATGATTAAAACCAACCCACTGAGCTGATTCGGTGCTGGCTGAACGACAACAGATACGTTTGCAAAGCTCTCACCCTGAGGTATATCCATTCTGGCTCCAAAACTTGCTTCTTTGTGCCTTTTCCTTCCAGCTCTGCATTATTTAAATGACACGTTGGCTGAGAGTGGCTCTTTTGTCCCTGGAGTTTGAAGGCGAGTGGTTCATCGTTCATGCCTGTGATTTCTGTATGAGCTCCATGAGTGGGGCGGCAGGTGTGGCAGCGGCTGGGCCCTGGGTGAGGCCTCTCTCCCCGGCTTCGCTTGCAGATCGGGCCCCGATGCCTAATGAGTAAGGTGTGTAGCGACTGGTCCTCTGTGAGGAGGGTTATAAAGCACTGTTGGCCTCCAGGATGGCAGAGTGCTCACTCCTCCATCGCCCCCTGGGCACCCGGAGAGAGTTGGAGATGGAATTTCGTATCTCTCATGGTCTCTTAGCATACAGCACGCAACACGTGATGCAATAACCCTTTCACTTTGCTTATGCAAGAACCCTGCATTGCTGACGGTGCCGAACAGCTGAGGTCATTATTGAACCATGAACTAAATAATAACCTTTGAAATGATCTGCGGTGGGGTATGCGGGGGCTATAGGTAATGTGTTATGCTGATTAGTGATTTGTGATTATCAGTGAACAGGACCCTGATGTATTGTACTCAGAAATATTGAGCGTGTGTGTGCGTGAAGTTTGACTGGCCCTGATCTCCTCCCAGCACTAAAAAGCTGTAGGAAAGAACAGATGGAGAGGCTAACCACACAATTATCCTCAACTGCCCGATCATAACTGTTTGGGATGCGATGTGTTTTCATTATCTGTGCTGTAAACTACAGGGATAAGCATATTCTTTCCTCGGATTCAAAGAAAAACAGTCCGTACACACAAACAACGCATGGAAAGGGAGTGTTACAGTTAGGGTTAGTAATAATAAACACAACTACAACTACTACTACTGCTACTACTAAAAATAGCAACATCTTAAAAAAACATATTATTTTTATTATTATTATTATTAAAATTATTATTATTATTATAAACATATGTTCGATTTTGAATTAAAATAGTTTTTAACAATTAACATGCCTTTGTCTTCAGTTGATGTCACAACTCACCATGGACATTGAAACCACTTTTATTATTATTATTATTATTATTATTATTATTATTATTATTATTATCCACAATACATTTAACATTTAGCATGTCTTTGTCTTCAGTTGATGTTACAACTCACCATGGACATTGAAACCACTTTTGTTTTTGTTTGTTATTATTATTATTATTATTATTATTATTATTATTATTGTTATTATTATTATTACTGTTATTATACGTTTACCTCTGATTTAATAGTTTTAATGGACAAATAACATTTATAATAATAATAATAATTCATTATTATTATTATTATTATTATTACTGTTATTATTTGATTAATGTTGAATTACAATGTTTTTAATGAACAAAAAAATGTATTATTACAATAAATGTAACATTCAGCATGCTTATGTCTTCAACATGGTGTTATAAAACACCCTAGTTGTAGATATTAAAACCAAACATGCCATATTATTTTTAGTAGTAGTGGTATGGTTTTAATGCATAAATAAAACAAATTTGACATTAAAATGTGACATTTAACGTGCATGTCTGTGTCTTCAACTTGTCTCACAACTAAGTTACAGATATCAAAAACACTTTATTTCGCTGCAGATAAACATGCAAATATTATAAGGTTTGAGACACACAGCACACAAAAAACCCCCACTGATTTACAGATGCTGAAACAATGCATGTTATGTCCCGTACTGTAACTTCAGAATCCGTAGTGTCTTATATCTTCTGTCGTCTGCCTCCTCGTCTTGCTTACTGTAGTGTCCTGAACTGTCTTCAGTGATCTTACATTTAAACACTCTTCAAAGTTGAACCAAGAGTCTAAAGTTTACAGCTGTGTGAATACCTCTCATTTATGTATCCGACATCAATAGCTATCACATTTATTGTGCAAACATCTCCCGATTTTTGTGGTCAGTTATATAGAGAGACAATAAGAATGCAGACCAAGCACTCATAATATTTTGCCACCAATTACTATTGATTTTACTATCACTTAGCTGCAGGATGTTGTTTTATTACTAGTGTATTTAATGTGCAAATCAATAGGAACACTTGTTTGGCTCATTCTTAAGACACTAATAAAATCAAACATCTCAGGAGTGAAATGCTATCCGCTCAGCAGAGGGCCAGAGCAGATGTGTAACGCAGTAGTTTAAAGAGATGCCATATCTCCTGGCCGTCTCCAATGAAAGCGTCTGACAGGGCCTTTCCAAACACAGGGTTATTTCCCAGTGCAGTAGTTTTTAAATGAAGCCTCTCTTTTGGCAAACCGGCCCCATTAAGTTCACATATCAGGATCAAATTGAAGCTGTCCAACTCATCAAACACAACAAACAATACTGTTTGCCCAGGTGCCATCTGTGCAGCGACTGAGCCCAGGCCAAAATAACGCAGGCCTCTTGCTTGAGATTCAAGCATAATTTCCTCCGATATCCACTTTTATATTGTCTGGTGGATGGACACGGCGAGAGAGAGCGTTTTGAGATCGGCCAATGCCATGTTGTATCTCATTTTTCACCTGACAGCCCTGTATTGAACCAAGGACACACGATTCAGGCTTTTTAACGGCTGCCACATTTGCTAAGGATTGTGGGTAAGTAGTGATAATCCAAGCTGTATAATACAACCAACCTTTTTAGTTGCTCCTGGAGCTTTTTGCTCGAACTTTCACTAGCTTTAAAAGCATTTGGTAGCATCGGCGTGATAATTCATCATTAAAAATATATTCAAACGCAGGCCTTAAAATAATTCAGCCTGAAAAGCAGTAAAGAAAGAAGGGCAACATGACAACACACAGGCCTTCCAGAAGACATACTACCAGACAGAGCACAAAGACAACGGAAACAAAATGTACCCAATGTTTACGTAGGAAATTCGCAAAGATTTATTCACCATGGGTGAGTTAGGGATATGAATCCACCCTCCATTTAAAGCAGTCTCTTATTCCCAGCAGCCCGGAGGGCTCTAAGCACGTCTAATTTCACCAAGCAGCTATAACTCTCCTGAAAACTACTGCTGCTCCTCCACCGTTAGATCAGTGTAATCTCCTCTCACATGAGGTAAAAATACACTTAAAATATATGAAGGACTCAGAGCTTTGCTGATGAGGGAACAGCAAAAGGTGGATTTTATTTGTGGATCATAAGTGAAATCTATAAGCATAATAAAGTGCTATGATCTGTTAACATTCAGACTGGTTTTATGGAATCACTATTTGCCTGTGTTAATCTATTTGAACTATTAATCAATTTTAATTTTTATATATGTATCATATGATGATCATATGATGATACATATCATCAGTTTGCATTAAGGACCCATCAGCCTGCACTATCTAGAGCAGGGTTCTTCAATTAGTTTTCACCGAGGGCCGAATTCTGCCAACAACACCAAGCCAAGGGCCACTGACCTATATATATATATATATATATAATGTACCATTTTAAAAACCTCATGAATCTGAATAATGAAAATTCTACCATCATTTACTCAACGTCATGTGGTTCCAAACCTGTTTGACTCTTGTTATTTTTATTTATTTATTTTTTTTGCTATTGTAAACAAAAGAGGATATATTGAAAAATGTATTTGGACCTCACTGAATGTGCCAAAAAAGTGAGTAAATGACAGAATTGTAATTTTTGGGTGAACTGTCCATTTGATAGTTTGATATACTGTATATATATATATATATATATATATATATATAAACAATTAATGTAGTAACATTGGTATTCCAAATTGGGGGCAGTAAGGTTTTGTTTTGTTTTGATTTTTCTTTTCTTTTCTTTTCTTTTCTTTTCTTTTCTTTTCTTTTCTTTTCTTTTCTCTTGTTTTGTTTTTTGTTAGCAAGGATGCATTAAATAACTCAAAAGTGACAGGAAAGTCATTTATATTATATTTATATTAACAAATATTTATCACTGTTTCCACAGAAATTTTAAGCAGCACAACTGTTTTTTTAACATTGATAATAATAAGAAATGTTTCTTGAGCAGCAAATCGTCATATTAGAATGATTTCTGAAGGATCACGTGACACTGAAAACTGAAGTAATGACTGCTTAAAATTGCCATCACAGGAATAAATTACATTTTAAAATATATGTACTGAGAAAACTCTTATTTTGATATCATGGGGCCTTAAAAATAAACATAATTATAAGAACGTTTTAGCTGACATTGATTTGCTGACTCTCCAAGTGCCACTCTCCAATTCGACAGTGTTGATGTCGAATTACTAAAGAATAGATCATGCTGTCTTGCCAAAACGAGGCCCTTTCCTATTCACAGCTAAACAGCGGGTATTTACAGCATGACTTGGCAGAAATCAGGTCTGATCGCTTTTGTGAACAGCTTTCTCTCTGGCCAGCCAGGGATTTCTTAAGCCCAAACAAAGAGTGTCAAATGTTGGTGCCATTACTGCCAAGCATAATGAATCTTTTCAAGAGGGGGGAAACGCTGAGTGACTGCGTGCAAGTAGGGCAGGTTGACGCCGTGTGGGCTTCAGATTGAGTGATGACTGCATGGCGTGATAGAGTAAGCCTTGGAAACAAAGCGAGCCGTGCTCTATTTATAATGCGTAATAGCCGAATTCTGCCAACAACACCAAGCCAAGGGCCACTGACCTATATATATATATATATATATAATGTACCATTTTAAAAACCTCATGAATCTGAATAATGAAAATTCTACCATCATTTACTCAACGTCATGTGGTTCCAAACCTGTTTGACTCTTGTTATTTTTATTTATTTATTTTTTTTGCTATTGTAAACAAAAGAGGATATATTGAAAAATGTATTTGGACCTCACTGAATGTGCCAAAAAAGTGAGTAAATGACAGAATTGTAATTTTTGGGTGAACTGTCCATTTGATAGTTTGATATACTGTATATATATATATATATATATATATATATATATATAAACAATTAATGTAGTAACATTGGTATTCCAAATTGGGGGCAGTAAGGTTTTTTCTTTTCTTTTCTTTTCTTTTCTTTTCTTTTCTTTTCTCTTGTTTTGTTTTTTGTTAGCAAGGATGCATTAAATAACTCAAAAGTGACAGGAAAGTCATTTATATTATATTTATATTAACAAATATTTATCACTGTTTCCACAGAAATTTTAAGCAGCACAACTGTTTTTTTAACATTGATAATAATTCAAAAAATCCTGCAAAAAAAAAAATGGATCATGGTTTCCACAAAATATGAAGTAAAGCAGAACTGTTTTCAACATTGATAATAATAATAAATGTTTCTTGAGCAGCAAATCGTCATATTAGAATGATTTCTGAAGGATCACGTGACACTGAAAACTGAAGTAATGACTGCTTAAAATTGCCATCACAGGAATAAATTACATTTTAAAATATATGTACTGAGAAAACTCTTATTTTGATATCATGGGGCCTTAAAAATAAACATAATTATAAGAACGTTTTAGCTGACATTGATTTGCTGACTCTCCAAGTGCCACTCTCCAATTCGACAGTGTTGATGTCGAATTACTAAAGAATAGATCATGCTGTCTTGCCAAAACGAGGCCCTTTCCTATTCACAGCTAAACAGCGGGTATTTACAGCATGACTTGGCAGAAATCAGGTCTGATCGCTTTTGTGAACAGCTTTCTCTCTGGCCAGCCAGGGATTTCTTAAGCCCAAACAAAGAGTGTCAAATGTTGGTGCCATTACTGCCAAGCATAATGAATCTTTTCAAGAGGGGGGAAACGCTGAGTGACTGCGTGCAAGTAGGGCAGGTTGACGCCGTGTGGGCTTCAGATTGAGTGATGACTGCATGGCGTGATAGAGTAAGCCTTGGAAACAAAGCGAGCCGTGCTCTATTTATAATGCGTAATTGGTAATGTGATAAAGGCAGGGTTTGAGTACAGGCTACCTCGGGTCTGCACTCATGCATTCTGGCCAAGAAGAGCATTTTTCACAAAGCGTTCATGGCTTGCTGAGTCTGTACTGCAGGTCCTGGCTCTGAGGTTGGGTGGCATGATGGTATAGACAGAGTAGAAACATAAATGTGTCAAAATGTAGAGATGCTAATATACCTAAAAATCTTACACCGTTCAGAAAACTTCCAGTGTCAGCAGCTTTATTAATGTTAATGGGAGTGGTTTCATCAGTGTTGATTCTTCAATAAATAATATCCATCAGAATTTTAAATGTGGACATATAGAGAAATATTTACTTATCGGAATTTACTAGAAAGTAGACTTGAATGATGACAGTTCATCTGTGAAACATTGTCTTATGATGTGTGTTTCATTCATATTCAGTCAGAAAGTGATCTTGAGCTGCTGTGACCCACAAAGAAGAGACATGTCACATTAGGATGCATGCCAGAAGAACCAAAAACACTTGGACACAAACATAAAGTCTAAAAATACACAATTACAAGTAGAATAAGATCACTGGTGTTTTGAATTGAATTTGGAGCAGAAGAAAGGGTTTTTAACTTTTTTTGTTGTTGTTATGTACATTAAGTTTTCAACTTAATGTTTCTAACAAAAATACACTGTAAAATACTATTTTATTCTCTCTACTTTAAAATGTCACACTTAATTCAATGTGTCGCTTGTCATTTCTTTGTAATTATTTTTTTTTTTTTAAATGTAGTAGCAGTTTTTGAGTGAAAATTGTACAAAAAAAATAAAATTAAAAAAATTTGTTTATACTTACCAAGGACACTTTCATAAAATATTTGAATGAAAAATATGTCTAAAAAATGACTGATACCAATAATTATTGATTATATACAGTATATATATATATATTATATGTGTGTGTGTGTGTGTGTGTTAGCCCCGGGGATAAGTTCAGCTGGCAGCCTGTTAGTTCAGCTCAACCGGTGGACATGGCAACACAGGCAAGGTCGGCATGGTGATTATCAGTGTCCAAGGTCATGTGACCATGTGGGATTTGAAGAGAGGTAGCGAAAAGAAAACTGACATTGATCACGCTGAAGGTGGCCCTCTTTTCACAGAGGGAGAAATCAACAGATGGATAAATGGATTGTGGAATAATTTGTCGCATGGCTTTTTGTGTGAGGATGGATAAATGGATTGTGGAATCATTCGTCGCATAGCTTTTTGTGCGAGGTGCAAACTACAATGTCATTAAGATCAGGCTACAGGCAAGACTCCCATAATGATGCTGCTTATGTACATTTTTGACACCAGCATTTATACGGTGCCTTGCATTTTGAAACTTTATCCCATAAAGAAAAAAAATCATATATTTTCAGATACATTTACAAATATATTTCTACAAATAGTTAAACAAAAATTCTGAAGGATCATGTGACACTGAAGACTGGAGTAATGGATGCT
>NW_015549630.1:481208-488825 GCF_001515605.1 Sinocyclocheilus anshuiensis | reverse complement strand
GGGGGGGCACTTTCTCCTCTAATGCCCCCCGGCACCTCAGCCATTAGTATTCCCTGGCACGGCCGGAGTTCATATGGCTAATGGAGTCGCTACCTGGGGACATTAATTGTGCGTGACACCACTCGAGGGGCTTTTGTGCACTCGCTCTAATATCAGCACGCATCCCCCTGACAAAGCGCCGGGAAAGATTACAAACAAAGCCCAAATAACTGCCAACCTTACACTGCAGTTTGACAGAAGGGGGGCCTCAAGTTCACTCCTGACACCGACTGGCAAACCCTCAGGTGTTTAGCAACATCGGGTGATGGCGAATCTGTTTCCTCTGCTAGGAATAATAATAATAATAATAACACGTGAGGGAATGTGTCTTCATCAAGAAGAGGAGGCCAAGGGATGATGTAAAGGCAAGGTTGCAAATGTGGACTAATGCTTAGAAACAATGGCTTACAGCAACTCTAACAATATGGAATATGTTTCAAATAATGCAAAATCTTATTACTAAACACATACTTTTATAATACATTATACTCTTATAATACAAGTCCAAAAGGCTGAGCCCACTAGTGAAAGTGGTACTATTTAGCATTTTTATAGCTTAATGGAACATTTTTCTTTACAAATGATATAATCAGCATACTTTGGGTGCATAGTTGAATTTGCTGTGACTACTTTACCTAAATTCCTAGCAACACTAGCAACATTAACTCAACAAGTTTGTGTGAAACCAGATGATCATGTTTCAACAGCCGGCCCGAACTCTAGGCATGAATCGTTGACCGAAAATGCGTGCAGGTCCCCTACCCTCTTTATGGAGGCCAATGCCAGCAGGAGCAAAGTTTTAATTGAAAGAAATTTCAGCTCGACCCGTTAAAAGCGCTATATAAATAAAGGTGACTTGACTTGACTTGACTTTTCTAGCATGATTTGAGATGATCGAAAGAGCTTCCGTGGAAGAACATCCTACCATTACTGATTAAAAATTTGGGGCCGATGAGATTTTTAAAAATCTTTTTGAAATAAGTCTCTTATACCCACCAAGTCTGCAATTATTTGATAAAAAAAAAAAAAAACTATAAAACAGTAATACTCTGAAATATTATATCAGTTTCAAATAACTTTTTTCTATTTGAATATATTTTAAAATGTAATTTATTTTTGTGATGGCAAAGCTGAATTTTCAGCAGTCATTACTCCAGTCTTCAGTGTCACTTGACTCTTCAGAAATAATTCTAATATGCAGATTTGCTGCTCAAGAAACATTTATTAATATTATCAATGTTGAACAAAGTTGTGCTGCTTAATATTTTTGTATCTTTTTATTATACTTTTTTTTTTTCTATGTCATAACATTTTTTTCTAAATCCTAAAAATATTTTCAGGCTTAAAAGAAAAAAAAAATCCTCTTTTTTTATTTATCTGACCTCAGACTTTTGGGCCCCACTGAACATAACATGCAGTAAAAGTGTATATACACAATTAATTGAATGCCAGAATATAGGAGTACACTGGGTGATACTAGGGAAAATGGTGATTTAATTTGTTGAGAATAACAAGTGATCTTGCAAAACCCACAGGACATGAAATTAATGCGCTTGGAAATTATCATATTTCTCATTACACTGTCACCCGCCAAGCTCGTGCAGCTACCTGGTCCAGAAAAAAAAAAAGACTGCTGGAATATGAGAAAGGAAGCTGTTAAATTGGAATGGATTATTGTATATTATTGTCATCTTTTCTCCCTACATCCCTTGCAATAACTGCTGCCTTTTGCCATCATCATTTACTCAACTGAAAATGTATGTTGTAATAAACTTCTGATCAAAACACCGAAAAGTGTAACAGTGTCTGAACGTGTGTGTGTGTGTGTGTGTGTGTGTGTGTGTGTGTACACTCACCTGAGCTTATGCAGAGAGTCCCAGAGACTTCATTGTGAGTGTAAGTTGAGGGATACATAAGAAGCTTTTGAATAGAATATTTAATTTCTCTACACAAAACTTCAGACTTCTTATTACACGATTCCAATCTAAGACTTTTAATAGGATCTTTGTCATCCAGGTTATTTGCTTCATGGTCCCTGGCGTGATAGTAAATGCCAATCCTCTCATTCAAAGTTAGAAAATCATTACTGTCTTTTGTTACTGGATGTTCTAGCAAGCCACAATAAAGCCAGCCTCGTGTTAGGAGTGTCAAAACTATTCTCCAAAGATAATGTGAAAAATGGCTTCAAAAAAGCCACTCAGAGAGATAATATGATAATTTGATTTCCTTGATAAGCACCATGGAAAAAGCCTCGCTCTGGCCCTTTTTTTTTTTTTTTTTAAGAAGCAAAATCCATTACCTCTTCTTAATTCACCCTGGCATAAATTAAGTATTCTCACTGGCTATTAGCCTATCCATTAATACAGCCAGGGTCAAGACAAGAAACCTAAAGAAATATGGAGAAGTATTTCTCCAAAGCGTTTCATCTAATGGCTGCTGAGCGAGAGTCCAGGATCTTTTGCCATTAATTGTGAAATTATCTTTCTTTCCTTTTTCTTCTTATAAACAGGCAGGAGGAGATAAGAGGCACAGGGGCCGATAATCCTGTTGCGCGAAATGAATTTCCGTTCCACTTGTTTCTTTATGTTTCAGGCAATTTCTGCTGGGCGATAGATTGTTTCTGGAGATACGGGCTGTGAGAGTAGAGATGGGGAAATTTCTGAAGGCAAGTGTAAAATCAGTTTGGTACCAAAACTGCATCAAACTCGGAATAATTATAGAGTAGTGGGGCCACGGTTACATTTAAACTATTACAAAATCACATTTTATTGTAATCAAAATGAATCCCCTTTGAACTGAAAACAGTGTTCAATATATTCCTGGCAGTGGGAGAAATCTGATTAATCGGATCCATCATCTATTTACTGATGCAGGGGGAATGAAACTAGAAAGCTCCATTAAAAACAGCCACGTTACGTTTTAATGATAATTCTCATTTTCTGTACCAAAAAATACATTTGGAATAATCACGAGAGCACAAAAGGAATGATCATCTACTATTACTAAGGGATATTGTGTGGGGAGGTTGCTGTGAGATGAAGATTGTTCACAGATGAGGGCTCCTGAATGTCTGCACAACAGATGAGGATGCCCACATAACTCAGACATCCCCTACAGCGCTAATGGTCAGAAGTGAGGCTTTATGGGTCTCGCCCTCCAAAACGCCTCATGAGCATAAATATATATTAGAAAATACTCTTAATGCATTCATTTTATACAATAATCTTTAAAGGAATAGTTCACCCAAAACTCATTTACTTACCCTCATGTAATTCCAAACCACTTTTCTTTGTATCTTAGAATCATAAAAGTGGTCTATGACTTGTGTGTCAAGTGTGTGATGAACAGACCAACATTTTTTATTGATTCAGATCTTAAGAAACGAATATGTCCAGTGAATAAGAATGAATCATTCAGACAGAGTTTTGATAGATGGATCGACTGATTCACTGAAAAATTTGACTGATTCATTCATACATTGAACATCGCTACTTCTTCCATGAAATCTCATGAAAGTGACACTTAGAGCTGGTGCATATATTCAGTTGATAATGTGGGAAAAGTTTGGTTTGTTTACTCTTCAAAAGTCTTAATTTAGTGTATAATGCTCAAGGCCCATTCACAACAAGGATGATAACTATAACTATAAAATCATTCTATATTTATGAGAATAGCGAAATCCACACCACAGCTAACAATAACGAAACATAGAAATTATATATTTGGAATCACTTTCAGAGCTATAATTTATTGCTGATGAATGATAAAAACATTTAGAGTCAATCAGAATTCATCGACCTTTCAAGATATATTTGCAGAATATCATATCTTAAACATATCTATAGAACATGCCTATAATAAGCAATATTATCATCTGTTGGTGTATATGCTAATATAATTCTGCATTATAGTGTGAATGAGCCTTTAATATAGCATAATAATAATTTAAAATATTGCATCATGTGGACCACTTTTATAATTCTTTTATGGTGCATTTGTGTCCTTTTTGAAGCATGAAAGCTATTTATTGTAATTGCATGGAAAAGAGCAGTCAGCACATTATATAAAAATTAGTGCTGTCAAACGATTAATCGTGATTAATCGCATCCAAATTAAAAGTTTTTGTTTGCAAAATATATGTGTGTGTTCTGTGTATATTTATTATGTATATATAAATTATACACACACATGCTTGCATATATTTTGAAAATATTTACATGTATTTGTATGTCTATATTTATATTCATATAATTTATATTATAAATAAATATAATTATTAATTTATAATTATAATAAATTATTATTGCCTAACAGCCATTAGTCTAAATATTTAATAAATAAACATAACCTATTTTTCTGAAATATATACATGCATGTGTGTGTATTTATATATACATAATAAATATACACAGCACATATACACATATTATGTAAACAAAAACTTTTATTTTGGATGCCATTAATCGCGATTAATCGTTTGACAGCACTAATAAAAATATCTCCTTTTGTGTTCTACAGAAGAGAGAAAGTCATTTGGGTTTGGAATGACACAGGGATGAGTAAATGATGACAGAATTTTTATTTTTGGGGGAACTATCCCTATAACCCTTCAGTCAAGAACAACGCTGACATTAACTGGGAGCAATACCGCAGAGAGGAAAAATATAATCACACACATAAACAAGTTCAGAGGCAATATTCCACAATATGAAACCAAAATGAGATTCAGAAGAATCGCATGTATTGTGAAGAGAGTGACAAGGTGAAAGGAAAATCAACATCAGTGTTTCTCACGTTCTGCTCTTCGACAGCAGGTGAGCTCATCTATAAAGCATCAACGTATCTCCCCCATACTTAAAGGAGATGAAATTAAGTGAAATAAAAATCGTATTAAAAATTATTATCGCCTAACAGCCATTAGTCTAAAGTGTGCTGTCACCATTTGATGGATTTCTCACTTAGTTCAATGAATGTTCTAACGACATTGATAAAATCACTGCAAACCAAATATAGTTAACCCACTCACGGAGAGCCACACATTGTGTCAACACCATAGAGAGAAGCCGCGCTAAAGGAAATACAGATCTTTTTTGTCTTCGAAAACCTCACTGTATTAGCCGTTCATCACTTTAGTACCAGCAGAGATGAGGAAACTCAAAAAAAAAAATCTAAATGCTTATAAACTGTAAATAAACTGTCATCTTAATGACATCAATTTACCTTTATGGCAATTTCTGTGGGTGAAATGCAGTTATCTCAATAGAAATTTGCGCAATCTGGAATTTCACAAATCATTTCACCACACAAGTTTTGCATCGGATTCATGTTTATTAACCACTGAACATACAAATTTGCATTTACCACTAAAAAGCTGGTTCGTTTGGAAGTGGCCTCAGAGTAAGCAGTGATTCATGCATCGCGACACTATTGATAATGGACAATGGACCTTCTCTGCTCGCAAAATTTCACTACGGCGCCTTTGCTGTTCGTGAAACTACCCTTTACTCTCTGCTCAGCAGTGTAATGTGCTGGTGGGCCTCAGTATTCACTGACCACTTCACTATTTCATCTACCTCCAACTATTTTTCTACTTTGGGGAAAACACTTTCTATCACTGTCAGATAGAGCAGGGATAAAAACTCTCCAGCCCTGGATTAGCTGTCCACTTGCCTCCCTGCAGTCTCAGAACAATAAAACACAAGAGTGCACTTCCCTACATGGGTCCTCCACATTTACTTAGAGCAGCTGAGATACGGCTGCTCCAGGCCATTGTGTTTTGGATCTTTAAGCGTGAATCACAAAAGCATTTGAGAGCCTGATTTGAATATGAGCTCATTTGGATGAATCAGCTATTTGTTTTATTTCCAGTTCGAACTTTCGGGAGCTCGTTTATAAAGTGATGGAGGGAAAAAGAAATCTTCATATTCCATTCTTCTCAGTGCTCGTTTGTGGATTTCAGATTGTCTGTGTCCCTCGCTGCAGCTGAGATGATCTGATTGTGAGGAAAAACAGACATATAAAGCTTTCGATCTGTTTAATTAAGACAGCTTAGCAGTGGCACTGGGTTGCTGAGTATTTAAGCTAATTACGGTATTAATTACAGCATGAATTAAATGACATAATTGCCTTTCAAAACAATGACTCCGATAGCTTAGGTAAGGTAAAGGGTTAATTTACTATGGAACCAAGCATGCATTATTTACGCACACCCTGATGAATAATACATTTAAGAAGCAGGCTTATAAATTTCCCAACACAAAGCTAAAGCAAAGCAGAGAGCCCAAGCCGAGGCTGATTTGAATATATGTCTCAGATGAATATTGCTTGAGTTATGATTGTGGCAGAGTGGAGGCCCTCATTTCATTTCTGTAGCTGTGTAAAAAACACAGGAGAATTGAAACATTTCTCCCTGTACAAATGACCTCTTAATATTAGCCATAGGATTAAAGAGGGAGAAAGAGGAATGTTTCAATGGTTGGGTCCATACTGTTTTAATGAAAAAGTTGCTTATGGATTGAGAATAATGTTAACTATGCTGCATTAGGGCTATAAATGTAATACTGCAGGTTACATCATTCCGTCAGTAGGTGGCGACAAGTGACTGTCCTTTTGAGTGAATAATTTACTCATTAATTAAAAAGATTAATTCAAAACACTGATTGATTCATGAGTGGCTACCTTTATGAGTTGAAATATTAACTCAACCGAATCGTTCACAAACACCGATTCATTCATGAATTCCACTGTGTTGCTCAGCGGCACGAAACATTCTGTCGTGACTTGGTTTGGAGTTGTTTTCGTTGGCGCAGCAAAAGTGCACAAAGTAGCCTAACAGCAATGTTGTGTGTAAAAAGTAAGTTAATATTATTTTGATATTTTTAATATTATTAGGATTACCTGCTGTTATATCCACCTTATCTTGCAACACGGAAGTAAGGTAGCCTATTTTCTTTGAGACTTTGGATTCATTAATCGCTGTAGGTAACAGTAGCCTAAAAGGTAAAACTATTTGCGCTACAAACCAGTGTGTTTATGACTATGATAATACATTAAAATAATAACAAAATAACAAAATCAGCTGCAAAATCAAGCAGCTTAACAGATTGGTTTTGTACAACGAAATCTGGAAGCGGCGGACACTAGGGCTGTCAAAAAAAAATTCGAATTTCGAATATTAGTCGAATTTAAAATAAAAATCCACATTCGAATGCAAAAATGTTGCATTCGAATTTTAGGTGTGCGTTAAGGAGGCAGCCTTATCAGTGGCACACGAGATGCAATGACCGATGTAGGCCTACGTGCCGTTGCATTTTAATATTTTTGTTAACCTATCCAGTTGAAGCCACTAGATGCGGCGCTGCTGCGTTGTTAATTACAAATATTGCGGGAAAAGAGAACATCAATGCGGAGAAGATCTTGTTTACGTCAAAACTGAAACCAAGTCGTTCACACAGAACGTATATTTCGCACATTTTCTAGAGGGACATCTATTACTGTTGCACTCACGTCTCGCACAAAAGAGCCGCATGTTTAGAAAGCCATGTAAAATTAATGCAAGTTCAACTTTGAAAAAACATA
>NW_015549630.1:478563-481158 GCF_001515605.1 Sinocyclocheilus anshuiensis | reverse complement strand
TCGATGCGCCCTCTTGTGGCCTCAGGAGAGAAGCCAAAAGCTTTTCTTCACCCTAACTGAAATGATGCATTTTAAATACGAATATAATTCGAATTTTGATCATATTTTTTAGGTAAAAATTTCTAATTTAGTTTTTCAGCCATTTTGACAGCCCTAGTGGACACTGAAGCCTCTTAAAATAAGGTGGATATGCAATATGTTATAGGCTAATATTGTTATGTCATAATACATAGCCTAGTTATGTCAAAGTGAGCAAAAAGCTAGTTAAAGTAGATTGTTCCCAAATGAACACAAAACAGAACCTATTATTTGAAATTATGAAATAGGCTGATTTGACTAGAAAAAAAAACCTTCTAAACAAAAGAAAGAGCTGGTCAAGGTCATGTTTAACATTGGTTTCTTAAAAAAATAGCTTATTTACACACAGAGCTGTATTTTTTTTTTATTGCTGTGCATATTTCTGTACCGAGCAGTCAATCTTGTCTGGCAGTGCAAAAAAAAATAAATATTAAGCAGCATATTGATGATCAGTTGGGGAGCTGTAGCTCTTCAAAGCATTGTTTCATTAAGAGTGAACGCTATTACTACTGGACATCAAACTGAGCATGTTGTAGGAAGATGACTGAATTAGTGAAAACTGGGAGGGCATAAATAATAATATTCCTCTCTGGAAGTGTGTGCATGTATATCCGAGAGGTGAAATGTAAAGAAAGACAGTAAAATAATGGATAAGTTTGGCATCCAAGAAGAAAATAGAGGAGAAATGTTCTAGAAAGTCTTGTAATCATCAGCCTTTTCACTAAAGCCCTACCGTGATTTGTGTTTTTAAAAAGAGACATGGCAATAGGCAGCCGTGAGGTGCCATTGCCGCCCAGGCACCCATGTGATGGCACAACACTTTCATTTCCCCCAGCCTAGACATCAGAAGGGGAGAAAAAAAAATTACATCTCAGTCTGACGAGTGACTAATCAAGGAGCTCGAAACGGTGCTGCAATAAATTACTCCGCCGTGAAATAAACCACACAAACAGACTGATGATAATAAATGTAAATTATTTCTCCGAAGAAATTTTCCCCGGTACATGAGTAATACCAACCATCAGGAAGGAGTCTTCCTTAACATTAATTACAGAAAATGACAAGTGAGCTGACAAGTAGGAAGGCTCATTATCTGCGAACATATTCACAACTTCGCAATTTGCTGCGAAGACGGACTCCAGCTAAATTAATCTCTTTTCTTTGCATGAGCCCCTTCTAATTTTCATGTTATTAACAGGTTTGCAGTATCACTCAGTGCTTGTCAGCCTAATCAGGTTTTTTCTTCCTCTTCGTCTTCCTCCACCGATGTTCGGGGGAAAGCGCGGTGTCGCTTTGAAAAGGATCAGGTCCCTTAATGTGTTCTCCATCACGTGTCCCCCACTCCACAAGGATGCTTTTAATAAGGTTCCTTAATCATTCCTCTTTTTGCTCAACTTTTGGCCCCGTTGGCGTCCATTATCACTGGCTTTTGTACCAGGTAGAGTCATTAAGGGGAAGGGAAGGTTTATCAAGTGAATGAAGGGGGCTTCGCTTTTCTATAATGGAGAGATGGGCACGCCAGCATGAGGGAAATCTTGTTTTAGCCACCATGCTAAGCGCCTTGACTCCTGAGTTACACTGAAATGATGGAGCACGAGGACAATGTTGAAAACCTTTTTGTGTTTGATTAAACTTAATGAGGCTGAAAGAGAAATCCATTTGGAAAAAAAGATGCTAAATCATGTAGAGGTGGGGAATTGATTTTTCTGATTGGTATCACTATTCTCTTTGAGTTATTTAATTGATGAGTGTACAGTTTTACTTAAGTTTAACATGCTAATTTACATGTTATTAAAAGGAGTGTCTCTGCAAAAATATCCACCGATTTCTGCAGAATGTCAGTACCTATTATCCCCTGCATGTTTGTTTATCAAATATGTTGATAATGCTTTTAGATCTTGCTGTCAGATCAGCCATCCATTTAGGATGCATTTTAGGAAAATTACCTGTTTTTTGTTTTTAAAGGAGACATATTATGCCCCTTTTTACAACATGTAATATAAGTCTCTGGTGTCCCCAGAATGTGCCTGTGAAGTTTCAACTCAAAATACTCCACAGATCTTGTATTATATCATTTTGAAAATGCCTATTTTGAGTGGAAGCAGAAACACGCTGTTTTTCAGGCCTGGCTCTTTAAATGCAAATGAGCTGCTGCTCCCCGCCCCCTTTTCCAGAATAGAGCTGCGCCATTACAGCTCGTACCTGCTAAAAAACATCTGTTTTGGTTCTGATTATCACGTTTATCGCGCTGAAATCATGCGTTTTAAACCATATGAGTTTAAACTTCTCATATACGGTTTTCTGAGTGCACACATCCGAAGCAGACGGCCAAAAAGCGGCTGTCACAGCATGTGAGTACTAAACTAAGTTCTCAGTCACACACAAGTTTACGTTAAAAACACACGAGTTACAAAAACAGTCGGTTATGTCTATGAAGGTAAACAGCTGGGAAATAAATTGCATGTTTATTTTAGGTCTGTTTGGCAGCAGCAATATACAGTAAATAAATCAATAAAT
>NW_015549630.1:456762-478553 GCF_001515605.1 Sinocyclocheilus anshuiensis | reverse complement strand
GTTCTTATTATCACGTTTATCGCGCTGAAATCATGCGTTTTAAACCATATGAGTTTAAACTTCTCATATACGGTTTTCTGAGTGCACACATCCGAAGCAGACGGCCAAGTTAGGCTAACCGAGACTTGTCATTTGCACTTATATATTGTTGCTCTTTTGTTAGCTTTGACTGCTTTTATTGTCCTCATTTGTCCTCAAGTTGCTTTGGATAAAAGTGTCTGCTAAATGACTAAATGTAAATGTAAATGTAAGAAATGTCAAACTTTATATCAAGATCGATGTGACTAGACATTTGTAAATCTAAAAAAATTTAAACTGTAAGCTTGAAAAATGACAACTGGAATTAATTAATTTAACATACAGCGCAGTAGTTGGAGGGTCCTTCCATCAGAGCATTCCTGGGATGAGGGCGGGACTGTAATCCTACTAAATTGTCAGTTATTGGCCAAACCCTACTACTTAGCATCTTGGGATTGATCTCCACCCTTAAGGGGCGTTCACACCGGCAACGATTTACAATGAAAAAAAAATGTCCAAAAGTTATTAATTTGGAGACCATTGGCAATGCGACAAAGTTGAACAGAATTCATCTTTATGCAAATGTCCATCAACACCTTTGGCAACTTCTAATGGGAGCGCAGACATTAGAGCTCACGATACAGCTGGATACTGCAGTTGAGAAGGAACACCCACTAGCAACCAGGACAGCAACTTGGCGACCCCAGCAATTTAATCACTGTCAGTACGAAAACCCCTTTAGTTTGTGGCCAGCATTCTTAAGCAACAGAATGCCACCACTCTAAACTAAATGAACTGTACTATAATCTTTTTTATAAGTATGGCAATGTTTGATGAATTTGCCACACTATCGTTGTGCTGTAGAATATATATGATATAATTTAATATGTTTTATTATGTTTAAAATATAACATATTCAGAATGTGTAAACGTTAAATATTTAAAAAAATGTTTATAAGACAAACATATGCTTAATTTCAAAATAACAACATCACTAACAAATAAACCATTCTCTTGGTCCAGCTTCTATGGGAAGAAATATTTTACAGCTAATTTTATCATCATGTAAAGAAAGGCAATAAACAAAAGTCCTTTATTAACTCATAAATTTATGAGCTATGAAACATTTATATCAAGATGTAGCGTATTCAAGGACACATGACTGACTTCATCCACCTATATGTGGATTCACTGCCGACTCGGAAGCTGTCCATGTATCCATCTTCCCAGCCTTCCCATTTTCCAAAGCATCCCTATAACTCTTCCATCCTCCATTTGCTTGTGCCTGGTCTCAGACAAATGCAATTGTAAGCGATGTTGTGAGTTTTGTTTTGCTGGAATTGATAAATCATGGCGGGAGTATGAAGTATCTGCACGTCTGAAATGTAATCCACGCATTTGCCTGTATATCAAGGCCCTGTTTAATTCACAGGTAGCCTCATGATAGCTGATGCAGAAACGCAATATGTCATGCAAAATTAGTTCAGAGAGAATAAGTTTCAGGAGGGAACGCACAAGGAAAAAAAAAAAAAAGAAAAAGATGACAAGAGGGAGGGGGTACCAGCCACAGAGGTTTTATCTGCGCCCCTCTTCCACCCTCCCCTTAATTACATTTCACACACTGTAGTGCCACAATAGCCCTGTGTAACCTTTGGAGGCTGTGCCTTTTTAATAATGCAAAGTATACATTTTCATATCGGTTTTTTTCCAGCACTCTCCCCATTTATTAATTTGCTGAACATAATAAAACAAAAGGAGGGAAGTAATGAGCTTCTTTGCTGAGGCAGGCAGAACACAATGCAAGCCAGTCTGCGTTCAGAGAATGAGAACACAGTGTAGTAAACCGTCTTAAAACTGAACGTCTCACCAGGGACGGGGGTTGAATTTGTACATGAAAAAGCATGAATGTGAACTTAACCCTCATAGTCTTTTTGGGCTTTCAGAGACTCCTAGACCTTTTTTTTTTTGTATATGAAGAGTTCCGATGCAAAAGCCTCTAGGTGCCGTTTGAAATTTTCTTCTAAAACTAGCATTTTTCTCAGGATCCTATGTTAATGTTCAGTTATTTCACTTCAATGGCAATGAAAGTAACCTATTTATTGCCGTTAAAGTGAAAGTACTGAACCTACACATGGAGCCTGATAAAAATGCTCATTTTAGAAGAACATTTCAAATGGCACTTAGAAGCTTTCGCATCTGAAATCTTCATATATAAATTAAGTTTTGTGTTATTTACAAATATGTTCTCACAGCTCCTAGCCTCTCAATAGGCTTTGATTGATTCAGAGTTTAAGTGTTGCCCATGAGCTCTATGCTACCTTTCACTGGGATGCAGCCATAAAAAGACATCTGTTGTTGAAGCGCGGAGGAGTCCGATGAGACCGCACTTCCTTAATTAACCGGGCCTTCTCTAAAGCGCCACCAGAGAGATGAGTGATCTTTGTAAGACACCAGCGATATTTAATATCTGATTAAAATCATCCTCACGATAAGATTTTACAATGAGCCACTTAAGAGTACAGTAAATGTGAAGCTCTTTAATGTGGATTATACTTTTTCATTTACCTAGATGGTGATTAATATGCTGTCAATGTTAACCTTGGCAAATGCCATGTGGTTTCTGCAAATTGTCTGCTCTTCTTTGCCCTTTGAAGTATTGAACTTTGCCATAGAAACTCTCTACTCTCATCCAGCCTTATCTCGTTCAGTCTATACGCCCTATTGGGTAGTTCAGATATTTGTAACACAATATTATCAAAATATACATGAAAATAGCTCACATTAAAGCTAAAGTGGGTAATCTCTGCGCAAAGTTCAAACAGTTTTCCCAAAGTACAAGCCCTGTCAAACAAATAGGCCTTCCCCAAATTCTTATTAAGTAGTATATTAGTAATAGTTTTATAATTTTTTTTAATACAAAAGAATCTTTAAAAAAAGTGTTAGGGTTTCTACAAAAATATTAAGCAGCACAACTGTTTTCAACATTAATAATAATTAGAGATGTTTTTGGATCACCAAATCCGATGATTTTAATGGATTATGAAGGATCATGTGACACTGAAGACTGGAGTAATGGCTTCTAAAAAATATAGCTTTGCCATCCCATGAATACATTACACTTAAAAATATATTTTCAAATTCAAATTAAAAAAAAAAAATTATAATAATCATTTGACTGCAATGTATTATAAATAAAAGGTAATAAGAAGTACAATGCTATGCCTGTTACACATACACATGCACCATATTAACACAGTGTGATCTGTGAGAGCCCATCAGTTTTAAATGCCATAGGAAGTTGACCGGGTTGCTTCCTGTAAAGCAGGGGTCACCAGACACGGTCCTGGAGGGCCGATGTCCTGCAGAGTTTAGCTCCAACCCTGATTAAACACACCTGAACCAGCTAATCAAGCTCATAGGTATACTTGAAACTTCCAGGCAGGTGTGTTGAGGCAAGTTGGAGCTAAACTCTGCAGGACACCGGCCCTCCAGGACCAAGTTTGGTGTCCCTGCTGTAAAGTGTCGCAGTGAGCTGGCATGTCCACAGGCACACAGACACATCTGCCGCTGCACAGGGTGTCAGACAGAGACTAACGGGTTGGTTGGTTTGTTACAGGTGAAAGTTCACGAATACCAAGCGTCATGTTCAGGAACATGTTACAGCATGGAATCTCATCACATTGGTCAATAACTCTGAACCATATAAGCAAAAATCACTATAAATGTTTTACATTTTGATGCCAAAGACCCCCAAATATGCAGCCTTCTTACAACTTTCAAATATAGCCTATAAAGGAAGCTGTGTGTAAGTGCAAGAAAAACCAAATGCAAGTAATACAACCAAATCAAATTTAATGCATGTTAACTAAAATGTTAACACTATTTTAAAACTGTGAAATGTTTACACTATTTTATCGTATGATCTTAAAAATAAAGGTTCCAAAAGTGGGTTTTCACAGAAGAAGAATTTTGTATTCCTCAAAGAACCTTTTAATAAAACATTCTTAAAAGAACATGTTTTTCTTAGTGTGAAGAACCTTTTAATAATCTAAAGAATTTTTTTTTTCCACTATACAGAACCTTTTGTGCAATGAATGTATTTTAAAAGTTCTTCATAGAACCAGTGGTGGCTCGTCGGGGGAGGCACAGCTTCCCCAAAATTTTGAGGTGAAAATAGGAGGAGGACGATTTAATGTTAATAAAATTCTCAATTTATTTCAGTTCATGTCTCAGAATGTGTATTTTTTGTTTGTAATTTCACAGCTGTAATACCATAACATGTTACTGAAGTTGGAAAGCGCCGCTTTTCTATCGCGAATGTGCCGAATCTGCTGATGTAATTCAACCGCTAATGATAGAGAAGGGTAGGGGGAGGCCGGGGGAGAGCTGAGCTCTCGTGCCTCCGTTGGTAAAAAAAAAAATAGGCAATCAGCATTGAGTGTTCACTTTCAGCGCTGAGGAGTGTTGAGAAAAGAAACCTCACAAGGGAGGCTAGCCTCCTTCTAATATTAACCAATCATCATAGAGATGTAAATTACAGTGATATTAGTTTGAACGTCTCCCGCCGCACTGATAATGTACCAAGTACTTATTATGAGTAGAGATATTGAATATTTGATGGCCAACAGATTTACCAAGCTGTCATTCAAACGTGTATAATTGTCAAAGTTGATTCTGTGCTTACTTGATCTAATATTTTATGTTTTTTAAAATGTTGTAGATATTAAAATTAATGCATATATTTTGAGAAAAAGGTCTTCTTTATGATTTTCAATTTTGTTTAAGATAATTAAAGCAACAGTTTTGAAATAACGAAAGAATATGTAAAAGTATGGCATTTGGGGTAAAAAGGGCCCCTGCTGTTGGGGCTAAAGGCACAGTAATTAACATGATAATTAATAGATGGCTGACTTTTCCATTTGTTGACATGACATGGTTAGATTCAGATGGTAAATAACATATATTATGTTGGGTGCATATTAGAGATAATCACCATGTTTAGAATGAAACCATCATATTTAAAAACATGATATTTATCATATCATATAATAAAATATCATTTGTTGTTACTACTGTAAATACATATTCAATTATTATTGAATCTCCTTCAATGCTTTCAGAATCTTTACTTATTCAATTATTTTGTTTCTGTATTTTAAAATATAGTTTTATATTAACATATTTTAATGACAGTATTTATTAAACAAAAATTAATTATTTTATTTTCAAAATAAGCCGAAAATAGTACACACTTTGCTAAAGTGATTGTTTTTAACAAGTATTAACTTATTATTTTATTTTATTATTTTATTATTAAAAAAAACAAACATTATTTTAGCTTTTTTTTATTTTTAGCCTTTTACCCCATGCGGGTGGGCCTTTTACCCCGTGTGTGGAGTAAAAGGCCCCTCTTGCCACCTCATACATTTATAAGATTTTTAAACAAAATAAACAACTTGAATGATTTATTTTCACACAAAATATGTTGCTCCATTAATGTTCGATACAACATATATATTTTTTCTGCAATTATACATTTTAGGTGCAGTGAATATCACATTTTTTCTTAAGGTGGGCCTTTAGCCTCGTTGTACCCTATGTATATACAAATTTAAAAAAAGGGAAAACACGCCTAACTGGATATAGGCTACAGCAGACGGCTTAATTAAATGGCACAACAGGCAGCTCTCTTTTAACACAGATTTTTAAGAAGGGATGGATGTTTGCTTCAAGTGATAGGCCAGGTAAGTGAAATTATATTATCTTGCTGTATGTATGTGTGTCATTTTCTTTACGTTTTCTGACTAAAAGCAACCAAAAAAGCCATTTTAAAGTGATTAAGCAAATAATAATAATAATAATAATCGGCAGGGATCCCAGACCAATACAATTAGTGTGCCTCCTCTAATTTAAAACCCACGAGCCGCAACTGCAGACTCCTATAATTAACCTTTATTTTTATGATTTTAGTGGTCAGATTGAAAACCCCTGTATTAAAGTACACATAGATGCTAAAATGCCTGATAGGTAAACACAAACACTTACAGTGCTTATGAGTCTACATCAGTTGACTGTAATCCGAAAATTGTGAATTATTTCACTTTAAGGTTACTGTGAATTACATAAACTGATCATTTTCTTTAAATGTGATGTTATTGTCAAGTATTTCAGGTTTTGTGAAATTATGAGCAATGAAAACTGTTGTTCAAGATATATATTTCCGTTAAAAGTGATGGTAAATCTGTACCACTTTCTGCAAATAAAATATGCGGTTGACACAAATGAGCTGTGGCAGCTGCTACAAGGGCTTTTTAATTGAATGATTATTGTATTAAATAGTTGTTTTTAATGGAGCGTGTTCTTCCCCAATTACTTCCACTTAAAGGACCTGAACCCTTGGCAGGTCCACTAAACCGCAGACCCAGAACCACAGTGAGTGTGTGTGCATGCACATGTAGGGGGCCACAGCTGTCCCCCTGAGCCAAAAACCCTTGAATGCCCAAGAGTGTGTTTTTGTTTTTCTTGTGTGTGTGTGTAAAACTCGTTAATGTATGTGAGATGCCAACATGCGAGGACAGCCTTTGCAGATGCAGTCTACAGCTATCGCTCCTAATCCCTGACACCCAGCATCTGCTTCTTATCTCAGTGGCTCATCCCTAATTGAACGAATAACCCTTCATAAGCGCTCTGATCAGATAAGGGAATGTCTATGATGAGATAGTTATCATCATCTTAAACGCATGGAGAGAAACTGGGCCGAAGATGAAACTGTGATTAACATCCCATAATGATGTGTGCTTTTGACTGGAGTTCTTGGTTTGATCTTATTCTAGTGAGTATATGTTAGTCCATGCATCTCTGAAAGAAAGTGCCCTATGTTGTGTTAATGAATTGCAAGTCAAATGCGACCTAAAAGAAGATGAAAAAGATCATGTTCTAATATTCTTCTGACTGATACTAATTTGAAGAAAGTCAATGTTTAACTCTGTACCATTTTTTGATACAACGTCTAGCATTTTTTTCAGCAATTGTAAAGTGTTGAAGTCAAGCAGTAGTGTCTTGAACATTTTTTTTAATTCTTCTTTTAACCACTGGCAGTCTTGACTCACTTGGTGCCTTAGGTGAGATGTAAGATATGAGATACATACATATTAGTATGTGTAGTTGTACAGTTTTCATTTAATATGCAAGGGTGCCTGGGTTCAAATGACAATCTAATATATAAATATTTTAGAAAACTAATCAAAACTCCAACTTGACCACTTTTTTTGTTGTATATAACAAGGGTTTATAAAGACTAATTGTTTATACTATTTCCTGTGATATTTTCATTCTGCCGTATGTAACAAAAATACAGTATTAAAATGTGCAATAAAAATATAATTAATGTAATATAAAGATATTTGAAAAACCAATTTTTAAACCCAAACATTTTTTCATTCATTTTTATTTTTATAGATAGACAAATATCAAATAAAGAGAATTAATAAATACAGACTCACAATTATGAGAAAGTAAAATTGTGAAATTTTACATTTCACAATTCTGAGTTTATATCTTGCAGTTAGAGGTAGGCGATATCACCAAAATGTTATATCACGATATAAGTAATTTTATTTCGCGGTAACAATATATATCACGATTTATTTATTTTTTAAATTTTATTATTATTATTATATTACAAATATACCAACAATATACTGTATATTACAATGTACCACATATTGAAAATTGGTTATTTGCCAATTTTAGAGATTTTTTCCCCCAGTTTAGGACAATATTGGATATTTAATTGTGTGTATTTAATTGTGTAATCTCCCCTATTTTTATTACCTTCGCTGGCATTTACCACTTGATATGAATCTTCAAAAACACTAATAATTTAATAACAATGTTAAATGCAGTTTTAAAAAATTTGATTAATGAGATAAAAAGTAGAAATTACCATGGCGGAAACGACCCCAACAACTGCAAAATCTCAAACAATCTAAAGTTAGATCTGAGTATTAGGAAACACAACTGTCATTTTCACTGTGATGCAACAAAAACCAACAACTGTTGCAATTTGATATTTAGTGCATTTGTTTAGCCAGTGTGAATGTGTCAGTGTGTTCAGATACTCCTCAGGAGACTAGTCTTTCTAAACATACTTGACAGACACCCAAGAGACTCTTCTCCATCCGTTTCCTCTCATCCACTCACTAAACCAGGAAACACTGATCCATAATGCCTCAAGTGTACAGCAGGTCCCCAGCACAGGTAGCCCATCTGCATGTGAGCGGATGGTTGAGGAGAGACCCCCTGCGTGAAATTAAATTCTCCAGTTGGATGGCTGGGCCGTCCTCATCCTCGCCCCCCGCTCTGCTCCGCCGAGCCGTCCCTTCATTATTCCTGCCGCCCGTAACTGAGTGAGCGCTTCACTCCGCACCCATCTTGTCTGTTTAATGCCAGCTCAGCTGCTTCAGGGTAGACGACGGGCTTGTCAGTCTCCAGTGGAACACACTGTATTAACGTTCCTTCACTTCATTTATTCTTCTTTCACACTACACACATAGGATGTTGTGCCACTCCTTCCATTCCCCAGGTACACACTGCTGTTTCATTTGCAAGTTTGATGAGTTGTAGTTGTCGGTTGATGTTGTTGTTGTTCTATATTTTGGCCTGACAATATTTCAGAATTGATTTTTAGTGAATTACATGCTGCTAGAATAAATATTACAGCAATAGTGTTTAAAATTGTATATATGTGTATTGGTGGGTTTTTGTTAAATGTGAGCCAAAATCATCACAATTAAAAGAACCAAAGACTTAAACTACTTCAGTCTGTGTGCATTGAATTTATTTAATAAACGAGTTTCACAATTTGAGTTGAATTACTGAAATAAATGAACTTTTCCACGACATTCTAATTTATTGAGATGCACCTGTATATACATTTAAATAGAAATATGCATAAATAAACAAATGAATAGTCTAGTTTTTTTATTTTTTATTACACAATATATTGCACCACATCAATATCAAATATTGAATATTGGTTATTTGCCAATTTTAGAGATTTATTTATTTTTTTCCCAGTTTAGGACGGTATTGGATATTTAATTGTGTAATTTCCCCTATTTTTATTACCTTTGCTGGCATCTACCACTTGATGTGAATCTTCAAAAACACGAATAATTTAATAATGTTAAATGCAAATCTCTACATTAATAGCTATGTTGTTTATAGGTTTTAATGTCCAAATTGACTTTTGAATGCAATTAACCTGATTGATTTCAGTGCTTTATTTTTTTATTAATTTCGATATGTAAGGTCCACACGATTGGCCCAACGGAGGTATCCAATGGTGAATGAAGGTTTCCTGTGTGTTCAGTCATTTCAGTGTGCAAAATTATTACATTTAGGTTAAATTCAAATCTGACTCCATTTTATTATGACCTCACATTAGAGATAGATAGAAATAGCATAGATTTGTACACACTTGAATAAAGCAACATTATTTCTAGTCAGAGGTCACGACCACTATTATAGATATAAGCCGACCAACGTTACTTTCCCTGATAGTAGTTTTGGTATGGTCATGCCATGGTTTCCCCATGTACACTTAGCTAGAATAATATTACAATAAACAGAGATTAGGCTCACCCTATTTAGGCTGGTCGAACAACATCCAGTTGACCTAAACGGGAATTCCCTATAAGCCCTTACAATCTAAGTACACTTAAACTAATACCAAGTGTTAGCCGGATCTCTAAAGATACAGTTGGTGTGCCCTATGCTCCATCTCCACTAAATTTTAGTCCGTTACTAACCTGACGCAGGAAATGCGGTGATAAGGATACAATGTAATCTACTAGAGTCAATAATCTCAGAGTAAAACAGAATAAAATCAAATGTAACAATTGATTATCAGTCAATATGATTATTACGCCAATTACATAGCCAATTCAAATATATCAAATCATATCAATACAAACATCAAATTCTCAAAGATAAATCTAAGAGTAAAAGATGCATACCTGACCTTAGAAAATACATAGTATGGCGTGTACAGACACACACCACACTACGGGCTTTCTGGCTACAGAATTGCCCTGATCTTCTTGCAACATTTCCTTAAGTACTCAGCCCAAGAAAAAGCATCCCCCGAAATGGAGACAGGAACTAACAATTAGAATTTGTATTGATCATTAACACCTTTTGGGACAGATGGTAATTTGTATGTAATGACACACCTCTACATCAATTAAAATGTCTCTTAACTCTTAGTATCTGTTTTATCTTTTAGTCTACTTTTGTAAGATTGAGACCATTGTACCACTCGCCCTGAGACAATTCAAATGATAGCAAACATGACTGTAAATATCACTTGCATTCATGTAGAACATTATACTATTGACCATTCTGAGTGAACCAAGTGGAGGGAGGATGGGTAAGGGGAAGGAAGGGGATGAAAAGGAACTGATGCATATGTGAGAGAGGCATTTTCTCGCATTTTCTCTCAATGGGATGTGGAAACAGATGTCTATATGTTAATGCATTATGTGTGTATTGTCCGTCTCAGAAGATCAAAGTGTCTGAGGTTCTGTAATTCTTACAGATAAAAATAATAGCGAATTTTAATATCAGCCATAACATTAAAACAGTTATTGGCTTAAAATAATAATAATAATAAATATTTCTCAGTTTGTTTGTTTTTATTTTATCACCCTAAATGGCATAATACCCAAACCTGATAATTTTGTTGTCAGTGCTTGATGAGATTGCAGGGCAACCCAGTTAAATGAATGTTATGCAGACATACAGTACCTCACCTATAGATCAGCAAACATTGTGTCAGAACCCTGCAAATCAGAATGCAGCGAAAGATAGTGAAGAGGGACAGGAAACATGATCAGGAGGTCACATCTTCGATTAGGTTTAAGCTTCTATTGTTGTTTGATTGTATCTCTGTCACCTGATTCTTGAGTGTCATCCTCTTGCAATAACTTCCTTTGTAAACATAAGCAGAGCTCCCATGCTTTAAGATAAAGCCTCTCTGCATGAGAGGGCTGCATGATTGAGTGTTGTTGGGCTGGAGATGCAGACAGTCTACCATTGTCTAAGACATGGTTTACACTTGACCTCATGAGCATTTCGACCACATTACTATTCCACAGGAGCGTGGAGCCTGCCCTTTCTCTCTGCTCTTCCTGTTACCTGAGGCTCTGTGAAATGTAAATAAGTAAATCCACTCTTTCTGTGAGGATGCAGATAATACCCTGTTTCTGAATAATCACACGGGAGGCTTGCTGTGTTGAGTCTCACTCAGTTACGGTTTCTGCAGGTGAAGTCAAGCAAAAGGGTGCATGAGTGAGTCAGAGTAATGCTTTCAGTAGCTAGTGACCAATAAACAGATATTATACACTGAGGAATGAGACGGTGACAATGAGATGAATTATAGCATGTGAAGTTCTGAGAATGAAGACTAGATTACTATAAATGCTTATTTATTTTGTGTTGTGTTAATTTTTTGTTTAGATTTTACTAGCAATTACCCACTGAGAAAATAAAAAGCTACTTTTGAAACAGGAGAAGCATGAGTTCTGATTGGTATAGATGCATCACCCATATTAGAAATATGGTGCTGTTGGACCAGTTCAGTGGGTGGCGACAATGCTCCTAAAGAGTGAATCGTCAGTGACACCCCAGGTGGGATTGGCCCGTATATACGTAAAACATGAGCACAAATTGGCTAACAATTGTATGTACTAATGCAACAAAGAGCTGTGTGTTTAATCACTGGTACAGGGAGATGACTAGGGTTGGGTATCATTTGGATTTTTATGATACCGGTGCCAAATCGATACTTTTAAAATAGTACCGGTGCCTAAAGCTGGCTGCACACTAGACGATTTTCAAATCTTAACCGATTTTAAAACCATGGGAGACCACACACAAGAAGACAGTTTCAACCGATTTTTAGCCTTATAATCCTCTGGACGCGCACACAGACGATTCGGCCAGACCACGAGACCACACACTTGTCAATTGTAGGGACGATTTCACAGTGACTCGAGATCTCACGGAGACTCGAAAAGAATGGAGAACAATCGATGTTGTCAGCTGGCTCTCCTGGCACGAGTTCTGTTTCACAGTGAAAAATAAAGTATAACAAAGAATATGGGTGATGTATTCTGCTTTCTTGGCTTGTTTGTGGCTGTCAGCACGCAACATCCGGTAAGTGACGCTTGCTCGCTCTCATTGGCTATCGCGGGCATCACGTCAGAGGCAGCCAGATCAAGAGTTGTAAATATTAAACATGCTTGATATTTACAATTTGAATTCGGGGATGCTCCGTTTCAATCAGAAGCAGTTAAATAATCGTAATGACACCACACAATAGTGGATTTTTGGGACAAAAAATCGCTTGCGACAAGCCGCGAATCGGCCCACACCTCCCGATCGTTCGAGGGTGCAAATAATGCTTAAAATCGGCCTTAAAATCTTCTAGTGTGCGGCCAGCTTTAACGGTGCCTGAACCGATACTTAAAAAAAAAATAAATAAAAACCCAAATTAGCCATTAGCGCTATAAACACATTTAATGTCCGTTTCATTCATACTGGATGCCAGAGGGCGCCCTCGCGCAGAAACTCCAAATGTGCATCACAGAAGTAACAGAACTCATGAAGCTCCAGGAAATCCCTAAAATGAACAAAGGCATTCCTATCGCTGTAACTGAGTAACCAGAAGATATAATCTTATATAAAATGTTGAATAATAAAATAAAGACAATAAACACTCAACTGCTACAATGTATAGTCTTATTCAAGCCATCTCTGGTATTTTCATAATAATTAAGTATATTTATAATCCATTGTTAATCGACATAGCCTTTTTACAGTATAGAACATATGTGACCCGTGCTGGCAAAATGTTAATCAAACAATAAAACAAAAGAGGGAATCACTCGTGGCTCTTGATTGAACTGCTTTTGTAGTTTTAATAATCAATTTATTTGTAATGAACACAAGTGATTTTTCCCTGACTGCTGCCTTAGATGTCACAGCTCAAGGTATTGGACTGTGTGCTTTCTTGTGGAACCTTCAGCTAGTCACAGAAAGGTGACGTGTCACTTCCTGGGGACAGGTTCTGCCCAGGATTTCCTAAAATAACCAGGGGCAAGTTCAAGCTCAAACCGGTGTGCACCGTTTTGCTACGGTTTCCGGGTTGAACGACATGTTTCCTGGAATCAGCCCAATCAGCAGCAACATGTATATAAACCACGCGGTATTAAAGAGACAGCTCGCACAATGTAATTAACATCAAAATAAATTTACAAGATCAAGTATATTGTTTGCACATGTTTATTTACATCAAAGGCAAATAACTGAAATAATAAGAGCACATGTATAGATCTGGACCATAGTTGCAACTCTTACGTCATCAGAACAGTGTTCAACGCACCACCGTTTCCGTTTAAAAAACGTTTTGCACCATTTTGTCGGGGCTGAACGCAGGCCAGGTTTTGGCTGTTGGCGCTGCACAGATTGATTGTTGTATGACATCAAAGTACCGCGAGAACTATAGAGAGCAGAGCAGACGGCTCCTTATGCTTTCGAATAGCTCTTGCATTACTTGTCGTACGATCGGTCTGTTCAGTGCAAACAGACAAAACCTGGTTATTTTAGGCAATTTAGAATTCCTGGGCAGAACGTGTCCCCAGAAAGTCGCACGTCTGGTCACCTTAAGTCACAGTTATCATGACATAATTTTCCTGTGACTCCATAGTAATAATACTACGTTCAAGTCCTCCTGCGAAGTACGATTTAGTTTGGAAATTGTAACAATGTACATTCAAATGATTGTGGTCAGAATAAAATGTTCGTAGCAATTTAATTTTTTCTCTCTTTTTTTTGCAATAACAGAACATAGTGAAGAGCAAAGGATGCACCTTGTGGTTTTTAATGGATACTTTAACTTTGTGTTGTATTATTGTTGTCCTGCTACAGAGGATAATGGGAAATGTAGTTTGGTCACATTTGTTTTGGTCGCTTTCTCATAAACCATCTAAATGAGTACAGTTTTGGTAAGTCTTTTTGTTATTCTTTATTGACAGTCTAGAAAAAGTGTAGAAATATAATTGTGCAACTAACAATTATGATGATGTTTTTATGATGTTATGACAATTTACTTTCATGATAATCTTTTAACTGACACACCAAAATTTGTGATGATGGACAATATAATTTTCAATTTACAATATAAAGAAAAAAAAAATCCTAGTACCATTTAAAAAGCTTGGGGTCAGTACAGTTTTTTTCCCCCTCTAAATTTAATGTTATTTTTTTCTTCCTTTAAATAAATTTATACTTTTATTCAGGATGCATTAAATTAATACTTTCCATTTCAAAGAAATGCTGTTCTTTTGTGGCTTGAATGTAAAAAAAAAAAAAGTGTAGGCCTATCATGGTTTCTGCAAAAACATTAACTGTTTTCAACATTTAACATATTAAAATATATACATATTTGACATGTATTTTAATATATACATTCAAATATATTACAATTAAGCAGTCATTTTAAATTGTGTTAATATTTCATAATATTTACTGTTTTTTATCAAATAAATGTTATTTTGTTGAGCATAAGAGACTCCTTTCAAAAACATAAAAAAAACTTTTGATCAGTATTGTATATATTTTCAGCTCTTGTGCAGGAAGGAGGTACAACCTCTTGTTTTCAAAGGAATGTTTCATTTGCAACAGCAGAGACGTTCAGGCTAATTGTCCATGTGTCGTGGTGAGACAGGCTCCCCAGGAGTGACAAACACACCTCTCCTGCGTTCCCTTAATTGCCATCATAGATATGAGACATGAAGGAAGAAAATGGCTGAAAACACTGAGGAGATCAATAGGACACAATGCACCATGCTTCCATATGTTTTGTTTAGGAAACATACGAATCCTATTTTGCACAATTCAGAATGAAATGAACCAGCCCCCCAACCCACCTCCACCAAAAAAAAAACAAAGCCACAAGAAAGCTCAAGAAAAACGAGCATTCGTAGGTCGTTAAACACCTCACACCCCCACTCTCACACCCACTGTGTAACCAAAAAGCTATTGATAGCAATGGAACAAAACGCTTTTCAATGTGACAATTGATTGCTTTTTGAGGCAGCTGCTGGTGATTTCATAATTGGTATAATTTTTCACAAGTACATGAATGTCATGCGGCAGAAAGCCTCAGAATCGCGGTCCTAATGCAGTGCCCTTTAGTTCAACCTAAAGATCAATAATGTATTAAAACCAAGTGCGTATTAAAATAATAGAGGACTATTGCCAGGCTTCAGACAAGAAAAATATGGAAGAGAAATGAGTTAACAAAAAGCATGAGATGGAAGTCAAGCTCTGCGCGCTGAGGAAAAGAAATAAATAGTGAACTTTTTGTTTAAAATCGAAACAGTGAAAGTACAGCAATTACTGGTATGGCAAACCAGATAATGAAACAGGGTAAGGTGATTTTTGGAAGTAAATAAATTTTTTATTCAGAGTAATGAAAGCTAAGGGTTAGCATTTTCCTGCTAGCACTTAGCATGCCTGTCAGCATTGTTTGAGAGGGATTATGGTGAGGCGGCTTTGTTATATTTCACAATATTATATTGTAATAGGCCTGATAAGCAGTAACTAGAGAATAAAACTCAAGAATCACAAAGAAAATAGTCTTTAGCTAAGCGTTTTGATGACACTGTTGTGATGTTTTTTTTTGCTAGGCTACTTGCTGCCTACCTTTTGACAGGCATCTGTATGTGACAGAGAATCTGAGGCAGCGAAAAGCAAACCTGTGACTAAGTACCTGAGCGACATCCTGTTGTTTCGACTCAAGGCAATAAGCGCACTTGACGCAGACATGACAAGCTAACATCAGCCAACTTCAGGACGAATCATCACACCGGACTCTTGGGAAGTGGACTGGATTTGATGCTGCTGCTGCTGCTGCAGCTGTTTGTGTGTATCTTGGAAAACAATGTGAATGATGCTGGAAACTAAAAGAAATACCCCCCCACTCGAACCTCACCACCGACACATTTTCAATATCCCCTATCTCTTCCTCTCCTGGTTTTTCGGTATCCCAATGCTTTGATGTGCTCTTGTGTCTTTTCAACAGTCAGCTCTGCATTTGATCATAGTTTGATAACCTGACACATCTGATTCATTTTATTAAAGCGAAACAATTCTTCTGAAAGGTCTTCAAAATCTCTCGACATCCAGCGTCGGTGAGGGAGAATGATACGTACAATGCTACGTTCTAAGTTAAGCATATAAAAAAAGAAAAGAAACATCCTGCCAAGTGCCTCACAAGTGAAATTAATTTGTAAAGTTTCTTCACAGAGCCCTGAGACAGATGATTCCTTTTGAAAGTCATTATATTCCTGTGCTGTCTGGAGATTTTGTCAAAGAGAAGAGAAAATGGCATGATTTTTAGGCTTTTTTATCTTTTCCTTTTCTTTCGTCTTTCTTGTAGACATGTGCCTTTTTGTGTGTGTGTTTCACATGAAACGTAGCAAAAGTAAACAAATGATATTGTTTTAGCTCACAGCAGACAAAAACAAAATTAGTTAAATTTGATTATGAAAAATGGGAGTTCATTTAAACTGCTCTTTATTATTTTTTTAAGTCATGCTGTGATATTTCCTCGTGTTCTGTAAATACATTAACTAAAAACGCACTCGAGTGCTTTAAAGCAGCATTTAGCAAATCATACTGCATAATATGACAGACTTCTTTCTATTTTTGCTTGTGGTGCTTTGAATTTTATTTACAAAAATATTTACTTTACCGTCACCTCTGTATTTCACACACACACACACACACACACACACACACACACACCCACACACACCCACAGCTCTCATTATGATAACATGTTTTTAAAATGTCAAATTGTGTAATGTTTTAATTTCATATTGTGTGTGTGTGTGTGTGTGTGTGTGTGTGTGTGTGTGTGTGTGTGTGTGTGTGTGTGTGTAGAGATAGAATGTATTATAGTATTAAAATCTATTATAAATGTATTCAAATTTGTATTATAATGTAATATCTTACAGCAAAATTACCTGTAATTTTTAAAATACCTGTAAACTTTTTAAATATGTTATTTTTTACCATATGTGGTGGTATTTTTACATTATTTTTCTGTTAAAAATACAAAAAAAAACTTCAGTGCTTATCATCAGAGACTCTGATAGATACTGCATTCAGCCTTTTTCTGAAGCAGCATTTCCATTGTTCACTATTTTAAATGTAATTCCCAAACTGCACATGATATCATACATATTTGATCACTTTCATAACAACCAGCGTTAATGCCAGACTGTTTCAGTCATGACCTCAGATGCTACTCTGCATAACTGCTAATATATGAAATTTTATCTGCAGATTGATAGCCCCAGAACTGACGCAAACACGAGGAATTACTAAGCGTATTTTGGCTTCTGCTCTTTCATGGCTGCCAGATCATAAATATATATAGCATTATCAAGATCGGCTGGCATTTGGAGCAAATGCGTTTAACTCTACCTCTCCTGGCATACACACTGCTATTCCAAAACACCAGAGGAAGGGCTTTTGGACCCAGAGCGGTGTGTATCTTCAAGCTTTAGGGGAGACATGTGTGCAAAAAACAGGCAAAATGTCAACCCAGAGGTCATGGAGAAAAATCTCTGTCTCTCTCTCTTGCTTTCCCTCTGTCTCTGTGGCACGTGATTTGATGGGAGCCAGTGTGATAGTATAGGCTTGACCAGTTGGGTGCTGTCTTCATACTCATTACCGGATGCAAATGAAAGGGGTATACATGTTTAATATTTAGTGGCAGCAGAAATGTCAGGGCCGGCAGGAGATGGAATTAAACAGCACTGTCAGCGCAAGTGAACTCGGGGCTTTCTCAGCTATTTCACTTCATATTGAGTTACTGTCACAATTTATTTCACAGGCAAAGCTCATGCGCGTGCAAAAAATGCCCTGTGATGCCTTAAGGAAGCGAGGAAATGTGGTATGTAAAGTGTGTGTGTGTGTGTGTGTGTGTGTTGGAATCTCCTTTTCAAAGAAAGCTTCAATATAAGTAATCCCTCTGCTCAATGACGCTTAACAAATGTGTCATCTTTTTCACACCAACAATAGCCAGGCAATTGCACAAGCACAAGTGTTGTAATTTAAGTCCGGTGGGTTTTCGCACAACGACCAATCCCACCACACTGGTAAGCGGTAATTTCCCAGGGTATCCAATAAGAAGCAGGATATCCAAAGTACCTTTAAATGTGATTATATTCAAAGAAACAGCACCGTCTCGCTCCTCCGTGAAAATCTCAGTGTGATTTTTCAATGTCTACCCAACAGTGGTACTTCTTAACCCTTGGTCCTGAGAAAAAGGGGGGGTGGGACATTTCGTGGAAGAAGGCTTTGTGTGAGGAGAGCTTCCACAAGTGCTTATTTTAATCAGCTAGACTGGAACCTATAGGGACTTAATTAAAGCACTGCTCTGGAGAGCATTAGTTAGGCAGGCAGTATCTTCACACCAGAACACAGCTCTCCCTGATGTTTTTATCTGTGCCAGTAGGGTCGCTGAGATTATAATATTATAACATTATCTATTCAAATTGTGTGCCTGCTTTTTTGACACCTCATCCCTGTTATTTACACACAAGGTCTTTGCTGTATAAATATTCAGCTGGGCTTATTCACTGAATTGTGGACTGTTTCAGACAAATTTATTCAGTGCTTCAGCTGTGACGAGTGCTTGGACTGGCAGTAGAAAATACAATGTTTGTTGGATTCGTCTATACAGGATTAATGAACAACGGGGATTCTGTGTTTTTTTAATTTTTTATTAATTAATTCTTTTTTTTTTAATTAAATAAGTTTGAATGTAGTAAGGATGTAGAATTTGCAGTTCAAATTTAAATGTAAGAAAGTTAAATTGAATTGAAATTCAAAGTAAGGGATATAACTTTATATTTAGAAAAGTAGTTTTTCAAGATATATTTGATGGCTTTCCTTTTTTTTTTTTTTTTAATGTGAAGATTTATGGGCCTAACAGACAATATATATGTTTACGTTTACACAACAACAATGTACCAAGAAAAAAAAAAAAAATCTTGTAAAAACAATTCCCATTCGCATGGATCCACGAAAACAAATAAAATGCTGTATTATAAAAACCCTATTATATGCATGTAAAGAAACACTACACAACTGCACACATATGCCTACACAATTCGCGTTTTTGCATTGTACATGGAGACGACAGCAGTATTGTTTTTAAAAATGTGCACTTTGAAACCCATTTTCAAAAGTTTACATTTTCAGGACCCCAAAATGCTGTTGCCATGTAAATGAACAGCCAAAACGCATAAAAAGTTTTCCGTTTTTAGTTGAAAACAGTGTCGTGTGAACGTACCCTCAATCCAGTTCAACTTATTCACTTTCACATTCGTTCTGAATTTTGAACGTTCAGTTCTTTGTTCTTGACAGCCGATGAAGTGCATTCTTTAGGTATTGCGTTGACCTTTGTCCTGTATGTTCTTTTACCTAAGTCCTAAACAATTATAATTTAACCAATTAGAACAATTAGAACTTGTATCATTAATACTGCATTTTTGAACTTCCCATTTGTTTGCCTTTTGCATACCACTGTATTCAAATGCAGGGCTGGATCCTTTTGAACATTCCCTTTACAAATAAACTACAATGGCCAATGTAGATTTGTGAATTGATATTCACTACTAATACTAACACACAATATTGATGGTCACACAAGATAAAGACTATTTCACATTGGGTCTTGCGCATGCAAATGAAAGTTTTGTCACTCCTAATTCAAAGTGCAATATTGCAAATGACTATTGAGAAGTGTGAAAGGTTACCGCGTGGAGGAAACAAGCAGCTCCCTTCAGCCCGAGACGAAGAGGGAGGGAGAGTAGAGTAAGAGAGAGGCATTTTATTATTCCAAGGTGAAAGCTTTAAAACAGCATTCTAAATGTTACCCTGCTGTTCAAGATCATGAAAACCTTTAATTTCATGCAAATGAACAGCACGAAGCATGGAGCTTAATGTAAACGAATGCTCTCACTCCTAATTCAAAGTGCAATATTGCAAATGACTATTGAGAAGTGTGAAAGGTTACCGCGTGGAGGAAACAAGCAGCTCCCTTCAGCCCGAGACGAAGAGGGAGGGAGAGTAGAGTAAGAGAGAGGCATTTTATTATTCCAAGGTGAAAGCTTTAAAACAGCGTTCTAAATGTTACCCTGCTGTTCAAGATCATGAAAACCTTTAATTTCATTCAAATTAACAGCACGGAGCATGAAGCTTAATGTAAACGAATGCTCCTTTTGTACTAGTGTAGGTGCTGGGGGGCGGGAAATCAGAGAGAGAGAGAAAGAGAGCGACACGGAGAGAGTGAGACGCAGGCCAGGAATAAAATTCCCAAGGATTCTTTAATTGCTGTCTGAAATTATGTAAATCCCTGCAGAAGGCTGTGTGCAATTATCCTGCTCCTGTGGCTGCCAGCTTCACTAATGTCTAACAAAATATCTGAGCTTGACATTTAGACGCACTAATGCAAATGAGAATTCATTTTTCCTCCAAGACAAAGGCCAATCCAAAGATCACATCATTTTGATAAAATAAAGGTCCAAAACTGGGTTTTCTATCACAGACCTTGTACAGAAGGTGAAGCGAAGAAGACTTTTCTAGATAGATTATGAATTTGGAACTCAGGTATTATATCAAACATTAAAGGTTAATGAGCTTAAAATGCAAAAACATGTAGGGTTACGTCCCTTTTAAACTGCTGGTGAAGGTTGCGCATCTTGCCAACAGAAGACACCTGAGAGAGTTTGTCTTTAAAAAGTGATTCACACTGTAAAGCACCTTTTGCTCGTGCCCTGTGAATTCTGGTTGCTATGTGTTTTCGGAGGGCTTCCTCTCCATTAATCTCTTTGGGTTACAGAGATGGATGCTCGTGCAGGTGTAGGGGCCCGGCTGTGCTCCCTAGTGAGCAGCTCAGTGCATGTGTCCCCACTGTGGGGGCCACACCTCCCATCTTTACCAGGCCAAGCAGGAGCACCATCCGTCTCTACCTGCACTTTCCCGCCGGGCCCTGGGGACCTGGGAGGGAAACAGGAGGAATCAGCACCCTCTAAGAAAGAGCTTAGATCTCGGTATGCTAAGTATGTTAAACAGTATGTGTAATGGAAGAGATGGGAATTCCCCATTTTCTTTTGTTTTACATTATAAAACAGGGTCGCATATAGAAAACCAAACATTTAGGGAAGACTGAAATATGTCTGGACACTAAATGTGATGCTTTGGAAATTCAACTGTGTAATGACACTAACTAGACAGACTGTAGCCATGAGCGTGTGAATAGCTGAAGGCAAACGTATGGCTGGCCGTTTAGACTTAGCCGAATCCGAACCAGTTTAATACTATTTAGTGACACTTTTTTCTTTTATTAGTAACATCCAGGGTTGTTATAGTAACGAAAAGTAAAACCATAAAACTAAAATTTTATTCTTATATATTGTTACATAAAATTATTATTTAAAAAAATAATATATAAAACTTAAACTTACCCTATTCCAGCTAGTCAAGGCAAAATTTCTAATTTTCATTCAAAACGGATGGATGGATGGATGGATGGATGGATGGATGGATAGATGGATGGATGGATGGATGGATGGATGGATGGATGGATGGATGGATGGATGGATGGATGGATGGATGGATGGATGGAT
>NW_015549630.1:451614-456720 GCF_001515605.1 Sinocyclocheilus anshuiensis | reverse complement strand
ATATTAAATAATCCTAAATTAGTACCAATACAATAGTAATATTTAAATGTGGCATTATAATGAATCATCACATAAATAAATAAATAAACAAACAAACACTATTAGAATAAACATAAAGTGTTATTTTTTGCCAACAATTTGACTAAATATTTTCATTGCTATAATAAATCATAGCATAAAAAATACAAACCCCATAAAGCATCAAATATCATGACTTATATAAGCTCAATTCATTGTAGTAGTGTTTACAGCAGAGTACCACCCACTCACAAGAGTCTCCACTCATCCTGTCATTTAGCCTCCTCTGAGCACCATTCACTCAAAGGTCAACAAACGCCCTGTGACAGTACGCAGGCCCGTCCCTTCCTCCCCCAGCAGCTCTGCCATTGGTCCTGCTCTCTGTTAGATCACACACCCGTGTGTCATCTGCCCTGCCTCCAGAGAGACTTCACTTAACAAGGCCGTAAAAGCGCGGCTCACAGCATTAGATGATTGTGCTTACGCAGGGTATTGTGTCCGGGCTAGTTTCTGTCAAAGCGTGACGTCCTCGCTTTTGATGTTTTGGCTCCGTATGCCAAAATGTGCGTAGCGGAATGATATGGATGGGTGTCACAGGAAGTGAGGGACGGCGAGAGAGAGAGCATGAGTGAGACTGTGTTTATGTTTTGCTGAGTTTCTCAAATCAAGTGTCTTAAATCAAGTGTCTGAAGAATGGATTGCGGGTGTTGACCATGAGAGCTTATCTGAGTTGTCTGTTAGACAGAGCAACTGTAACGCTGTTTGACAAAGCCAACAGACAGTTGAGAGACAGTGATGGAAGTGCTATGCAAGAGTACAGTAAAAAAATACAAAATAAAAGATAAAAACACACACTCAGGATGTACTTCTCGTCATAAACAATTAATCATTTCATAGCCAATAAAAAAATAATAAATAAAGCAATTAAACTATTTAAAGTAAACGTAGCGGAAAAAAATTAATAAATACAAATTTTATGTGTGTGTGTGTTTGTGTTGTATTTTATAATTGTATTTATTTATTTATTTATTTGTTTATTGTTTGTTTGTTTGTTTGCTTGTTTTTGTGATCACACTGTATGATGTGCACAATACCTGTATTGCAGAGATTAATAAAGCAAAAAAGTAACTAAATTATAAACATTTTAACTGTTATTATTTTTATTTAGGCCTATATTTTGGTTATCTATTATATATTATATATTATATATTATATACTTTATATATACATATATTCTTTATAAAAGTGAACGCTCAGCCATGCCTTCCTAAAACGGCTCGTTCTAACACGCCCCCACATGTCTACGTCACTGTGTGGGAAGATTTGCATAACGCCCTGTGAATTCTGGTTGCTATGTGTTTTCGGAGGGCTTCCTCTCCATTAATCTCTTTGGGTTACAGAGATGGATGCTCGTGCAGGTGTAGGGGCCCGGCTGTGCTCCCTAGTGAGCAGCTCAGTGCATGTGTCCCCACTGTGGGGGCCACACCTCCCATCTTTACCAGGCCAAGCAGGAGCACCATCCGTCTCTACCTGCACTTTCCCGCCGGGCCCTGGGGACCTGGGAGGGAAACAGGAGGAATCAGCACCCTCTAAGAAAGAGCTTAGATCTCGGTATGCTAAGTATGTTAAACAGTATGTGTAATGGAAGAGATGGGAATTCCCCATTTTCTTTTGTTTTACATTATAAAACAGGGTCGCATATAGAAAACCAAACATTTAGGGAAGACTGAAATATGTCTGGACACTAAATGTGATGCTTTGGAAATTCAACTGTGTAATGACACTAACTAGACAGACTGTAGCCATGAGCGTGTGAATAGCTGAAGGCAAACGTATGGCTGGCCGTTTAGACTTAGCCGAATCCGAACCAGTTTAATACTATTTAGTGACACTTTTTTCTTTTATTAGTAACATCCAGGGTTGTTATAGTAACGAAAAGTAAAACCATAAAACTAAAATTTTATTCTTATATATTGTTACATAAAATTATTATTTAAAAAAATAATATATAAAACTTAAACTTACCCTATTCCAGCTAGTCAAGGCAAAATTTCTAATTTTCATTCAAAACGGATGGATGGATGGATGGATGGATGGATGGATGGATAGATAGATAGATAGATAGATAGATAGATAGATAGATAGATAGATAGATAGATAGATAGATAGATAGATAGATAGATAGATAGATAGATAGATAGATAGATAGATAGATAGATAGATAGATAGATAGATAGATAGATAGATAGATAGATAGATAGATAGATAGATAGATAGATAGATAGATAGATAGATAGATAGATAGATAGATAGATAGATAGATAGATAGATAGATAGATAGATAGATAGATATAGTCCAGTGAAAAACAGCCCTTTCGAAACGTCCCCCCATCACCTCTGGACCTTACAGTTCTTCACTGAGATGTAGTGCAGCACAGAACATGAACGAAAAGAGAGTTTAGTTGTAGGGGTAATGCAGGGCCATAATGGAGTAATCAATCATCATTTTTGGGATGAGGTAGAGGCAGGGTTATACTCAATAATGTCAGAGCACCTTTCCTCTCCTCTCCTCTCTCTCTGTGTTCAGTGGGAGAGTAAGCAGCAAATAGGCCACACTGTCCCACTCTCTGACTGCTTAAGTACTCACACCTTGACACTCACAGAACAGGGGGTATCCCATGAGACACCTGTGTGTGAGGATGACTTCTGTGCACACAACCGCTGAATGGATATGACACAGTTTAAGAGAATGGTGATCACACTGGAATATTAATGGAGTGTATTTATTGAAGTTGGCATGAAATGAAAATTCAGCCTGTCTATTTTCTAAATGCATGTTATAGATCGTATTAACAGATTATATTGTGGACATTTCATCCATGCGTTTTATTTTTTTTAAATGTATTTTTAAAAAATGTTTTGACATCATAATCTTTAATGAAAATATAACTGAAACTTCTGGTAAAATTACAGACTTCTCTTTGGTATCCACTTCTTGGATGTGTACATAACAATATGGAAGAAAATATCTGTCATTGCTTCCTTTTTCATTGTGACTTTAGGTTTTAATAAAACACTCTTTAAAATTTATATTTCTTTATTTCTTCTTTTTTTTAACTTACCTTATTATTCAGAAACTATATATAACCTATTTATAGACTGATCCTCTTGAGTAAGAGATATACATATTTAAAAATATATTATTTATTGATCAAGTCTATATTTTATAAAGATTCATGTAGATACAAACACTTCTATAGACTTATGCTCACCAAGGCTTAGTTTATTTTATCAAAAATACAGCAAAAAGCTAAATAATGTGATATAGTATTACTAATATAACAGTTTCAAATTATAATATATTTTAATATGTAATTTATTTCTGTGAAAAGCTTAATTTTTCAGCAGCCACTACTCTAGTCTTCAGTGTCTCATGATTCTTCAGAATTCATTCTAATATGATGATTTGCTGCTAAAGAAACTTTTCTTATTATTATCAATGTTGAAAACAATAAAATAAATAAATAATATTTTTAAAGTCTCTTTGATAAACAGAATACTTTTAAAAGAGCATTTATTTAAAATATAAATCTTTCGTAACAATGTCTTTACATTTTTTTTTAAATCAATCTATTTTTTTCTTGCTTAATAAAAGCATTATTTTATATATATATATATATATATTGAATATTAAATAATCCTAAATTAGTACCAATACAATAGTAATATTTAAATGTGGCATTATAATGAATCATCACATAAATAAATAAATAAACAAACAAACACTATTAGAATAAACATAAAGTGTTATTTTTTGCCAACAATTTGACTAAATATTTTCATTGCTATAATAAATCATAGCATAAAAAATACAAACCCCATAAAGCATCAAATATCATGACTTATATAAGCTCAATTCATTGTAGTAGTGTTTACAGCAGAGTACCACCCACTCACAAGAGTCTCCACTCATCCTGTCATTTAGCCTCCTCTGAGCACCATTCACTCAAAGGTCAACAAACGCCCTGTGACAGTACGCAGGCCCGTCCCTTCCTCCCCCAGCAGCTCTGCCATTGGTCCTGCTCTCTGTTAGATCACACACCCGTGTGTCATCTGCCCTGCCTCCAGAGAGACTTCACTTAACAAGGCCGTAAAAGCGCGGCTCACAGCATTAGATGATTGTGCTTACGCAGGGTATTGTGTCCGGGCTAGTTTCTGTCAAAGCGTGACGTCCTCGCTTTTGATGTTTTGGCTCCGTATGCCAAAATGTGCGTAGCGGAATGATATGGATGGGTGTCACAGGAAGTGAGGGACGGCGAGAGAGAGAGCATGAGTGAGACTGTGTTTATGTTTTGCTGAGTTTCTCAAATCAAGTGTCTTAAATCAAGTGTCTGAAGAATGGATTGCGGGTGTTGACCATGAGAGCTTATCTGAGTTGTCTGTTAGACAGAGCAACTGTAACGCTGTTTGACAAAGCCAACAGACAGTTGAGAGACAGTGATGGAAGTGCTATGCAAGAGTACAGTAAAAAAATACAAAATAAAAGATAAAAACACACACTCAGGATGTACTTCTCGTCATAAACAATTAATCATTTCATAGCCAATAAAAAAATAATAAATAAAGCAATTAAACTATTTAAAGTAAACGTAGCGGAAAAAAATTAATAAATACAAATTTTATGTGTGTGTGTGTTTGTGTTGTATTTTATAATTGTATTTATTTATTTATTTATTTGTTTATTGTTTGTTTGTTTGTTTGCTTGTTTTTGTGATCACACTGTATGATGTGCACAATACCTGTATTGCAGAGATTAATAAAGCAAAAAAGTAACTAAATTATAAACATTTTAACTGTTATTATTTTTATTTAGGCCTATATTTTGGTTATCTATTATATATTATATATTATATATTATATATTATGTTTATTTATTTATTTATTTATTGTGTGTGTGTGTGTGTGTGTGTGTGTGTGCGTGCGTGCGTGCGCGCGTGCGTGCGTGTGTGTGATAGTTTGTTAAAACACTTGAAATTGTGGAACTGGAAATTTTATATGCAATTCAAATAGATAAATCTTAAAATTAGG
>NW_015549630.1:448446-451503 GCF_001515605.1 Sinocyclocheilus anshuiensis | reverse complement strand
GGAGATCACACACTCTTTCTTGGCTTAAGCTGTGGAGATTATCTAAACAGAGGCTTTTCCCATTTCACTCAGTACAGATGCATTGTGGAACAGTGATATTGTGGTTTTGGCACTGGAAATGTGAAACTAATTCACAAATTGGTAATTTCGAAATTAAATTAAATTTGTAACTGAATTAAGTTGATAAATTGTAAATATTTTATATTTAAATACAATTTGTATTTATTACATTTGTATATGTATTTTTTGTATATAGGCCTACATTGTTTTATCATTGTATAGGGCTAAACATAAACACACAGTTAAAATAGCATTCTTAAAAAATAATAAAATAAATAATAATAATAATACAATTCAGAAACAAATGCTATAATTACAAGAGAAGCTAAAGAGAAGCTTTTTCCATTTCACTAAGAAGTTTAAAGCTAATTCAAAATTTGCTAATTTGGAATTTAATAAAAGTGGTGATTAAATTAGGTTTTTAAATATATTAAATTAAAAATATCATATTGACTATATATATATATATATATATATATAGTACAAATATTTTAACAATGTATTTTTATTTTCTTTAAATTATTAATATTGTTTTTGTTGTAGTTTTCAGATTTCGAATTAAATGAAATTTGTAAACATCAAATTTATAGATTGAAAAATTATTTAGATTTTAATATTTTTTTAAAAATATGAAATTGCATTTCTTAATATATATTATGTTATTTCAATAAAGCTAAACATTTATATTTATATTTATATTTATATTTATATTTATATTTATATTTATGTTTATGTTTTTGCTGCTGGTGTTGTGGTTGTTAATTTTGTTTTTGTTTTTGTTGTTGTTTCATTTTTCACCTTTGTATTAAATAATATGTTGTAGTTGCCAGCTCTGGTTGTAAAAAGGTCTGGTCTTGATATAAAAAGCCCAGTCCCTGGATTACACTTCCTCTCCAGCTCCCCTTGGTTAGAAATCAGCCAGACTGCAGGTGCCTGTGGCGTCGTTCCCTCATTCCCTGCACTGACCTCCAGTATTTCCCCACACACACGGCTTCCTCTCCGGCCATCATGCCCTGTTCTCTTCTAACTTGAGGCGACACCTCATAATAACTGTAAGAGGCCTCTCCTGTCCTGTGTCAGGCCTGCACAGATTAGTTCCTCTCCACCAAACCCAGGTCATTTTCTCTCCCCCTGCTGAATACATTTGGAGATCACACACTCTCATTTTTTTTTTAATATATATTTTATTATTTAAATAAAGTTAAACATAAACACACTGTTAAAATAGCATTAAAAATGGCTATAATATATTACAAAAGAAGCTTTGAGAATAATTCTCTTTTCCTGGAAAAACGACAACACAAATGTGCAACGATATGTTATCTGTTGTACATGACATACTATATCTGTTCATGTTACATTATACAGAGTGTCAGTCAACTTACCTCTGGGGAGAAACGCACCATCTCTCAAGTCTGTGTCATCTTCCCCCTCCGTGCCTCTGCTATAGTTACCCCACAGATTAATAATGAATATAGTTAATCAGCACAGAGAGAGACAGTATAATTAAGTCACAGCTGGCAGAGGTAAGGTGAGGTGGCATTCCATTGGGTCACCACTGTTGTACCATGTGACCGTGCCCCACTTCCTCTATGAAACCAATTTTTCAATTTCCGATTAGCCAGGCATTTGCCAAGTGATAACATATAAACAATTACTTAAATATTTATTTAAACGCTATGTGTGTCACACAATAAAACTAGAGATATGGATGGCTTCAGAGGCTGTATTAATAAACCAGGTCAAATATCTTTCATTCTTTATTCATCAACAAAGGGAGTTAATAAGGAACAGTGAGTAATGTGAACGGACAGCGTGTATCATTTCTCGCTGGCTGCTAGATCATATTTCATAAAGAGTGTGTTTGAATTTTTATGTACAGTGTATGCAATATTCATGATAAACTGAATATGTAAATGTGTAACCTTTATTTATGAGCCTGCGGTGTTACTCTGCTTTAAAGTATCGCTTTGGATGATAAGATAAATCGACGCAAATGCTTATTAGGTGACTTCTAATATGATTAATGATTAGCAAAGCTTAATTAGTACATTAATGAAGTAATAATTGTACCATGTGTTTGCAGTGCTTTATACGGATCTGTGGAGGTAAACATATGCCCATCCAACAACATGTTTACCTCTTTTGACTGATTTTGCTCATCCCATGCGGTTGGGATAAAATCTATGTTCATGTTCCCCCTTTCAGTGAAGGAATTTCCGCATTAAAATAATTTATATTTTCTGACAAACACTGACAGATTTCTTTGCTCCTAAACTCGTTTTCCCCCCTCCTCCTTTAAACAGTTTGACTTCATGAAAATCTGCATGTTTATTTTGATGACTCGACGGGGATGCAGCACACATAAGCGAGTGTGTCTGAATCTTTTAGTCACTTATTTAATCCTAATGCTTTAGTCTCTTTCATTTCCTCAGCATGGCCCCGGAGAAATTACTAGACCCGGTGCCCGTGCAGCCATTTTTTGTTATTGTTTAGAGAAGCGGTTAGCATGCAGAGGTGAGTTCCAAACACAATTTTACATCCACTTATGGAAATCCATTGTTCCTTGAACATTTTCACGTACAAACCAATATATGCTCTCGTAAAAGGTCTGAGACCTCAATTACATCAAAGGCAGTTTGTCCCACAGCATGTCTTCAGCCAGAGAGCCTCGCAGAGCTGTGTCAATGCTACCCCCTTGTGACCGCTTTAGTGCAGGAGCGATGTACCAGCCTCCGTCACAAGGAAAATGAGATGGAAAAAGATGAGAAAAAGTCATTTTTTCTCAATTTTTTTTCCAGGTAAATAGGGGGTTTAAAACTGTGCCAAATTCTGTTACGTCTCTACAAATGTTGCCCCTTAAAAATAATTTTGTCTAGAAAAAATCTGTGAGATCTTAACAAAGACACACTATATGAGAGGTAATTGTGTTTAAATTGTGAATTGGAAAAAAAAAAAAACTGCTCGCTGCTCTTGTAAAAAAAATATATATATATA
>NW_015549630.1:440423-447498 GCF_001515605.1 Sinocyclocheilus anshuiensis | reverse complement strand
AATAAACAAGAACAGAATGGCAGTTTCTCGCACAAATCTCTTTCGTTAGGGTGCCGGGACGTCATGCAATGTGCTATGTTGACACACAGACAGGTATCTATGTCAGAAGCACGGGAGTGTGTTCTTTTCGGGCGGCACTTCCACCCGCTGTCCTACTCCACGTGTGTGGAAGGCACACAGTCTTTCATTGTGAGCAGTTGAAAAGACATAATTAGACACACAGATATAATTCAGCGCCGCTGTGGAAGAGCTCGCTTGTCAAGCCAGGCAGCTGGAGAAGCGCGCCAGCCTTCAGAAGTGCAGCTTGCCGAAGGCCCCCGCTTTTATTCCCTGCAGTTTTGTCTACCTTCAAAGCGCCCATCTCGGATTGAAAACTTAGCAGACTTTTCCCGTCTTGTGCCAATTGCGTTGCGGCACCGGTGAATGCGTGACGTGCGAGAGACAACGGTAATTGTGGCGTATGAAAAGTGCGATTGATATTGCGTGTATGAAATGACATATAGCGTATATTAATACATTTAACTACGTAGGGAGCAAGCTGGAGATCTTCATTTGTTATCCCCATCCTCATATATCAGGCCAAACTTAACATTTAGAGCTCACGAACAAAGCGGCCATAATTTACAGTCCCATCCCCACCCCGTGACACGCTGATAGGGGAAGTCCAGTCAAGGCCAAGCCGCGGTTCCTCTCTGACACGCCGGATGGGCCGGTGGCTCAGGATGTGTCAATCACAAAGGCGGGCCGCTGCCCAGCGTCTCCCATTGACTTTCTTTCAGCCCCGTCAGCAGGCCCAGACCATTTCATTAAGAGCGTGACCTGCAAGGGCCTCCTGTAATGGACAGCCTGATTTGTGTCGGGCTGGCAGGTCTCAATACGCTGCTGACTTTTATCTACTCAAGTATGTATATTATATGTGCCTGTCACTCCTATGACCTGCCCCAGTTTCCTGTTCTCTCCCTCGGATGGTTTGGTCATCGGTTGCACTTTATTTTACAGTATGTGTACTTACAGTGTACTTACCTAAGAAAGTACTGGTAATATAAGGTAACTACATGGGGTAGGGTTAGGTTTAGGGGTAGGTTCAGTCTTAGTTCCTAGTTATTACCTAGTTATAGTAATTAGTATGTACATGAGGAACAGCGCTGTAAAATAAAGTGCTACCTGGTCATCTCTTCCTCTGTGATTCCATGGCATTGAATTGACACATTTAAGATTTAAGTTTGAGAAAGATGCGGGTAAAAATAAGTATGATATGTTGTAGTGGAAATTGTGTTGAAAAGGGGGTCTTTGACAGTTTTAAACTCTCCAGTTACTGTTTAGGGGTATCATTTATGCAATGCTTCTAATTAAAATAACGATTACAGCTAATTAAAGTGTTTGTGTAATAATGAACGTTATGCCATTTACTCAGCTTTGTTGTTGCAAACCTGATTCATTTTCTGTCTTCTGTGAAACACAGAAAGAGATGTTTAGCAGAATGACCTGGCTGCTTTGACATATGTTGAAAATTAATGTTGAACCCAGAGATGTTGAGATAAAAAAAAATTATTTGCATATATTCAACCATGGTGCTGTCTAGCAATGTGATTTCAGTTGACACACTATGACTTAATATTTCACAAACGCAACATTCTTTTTCATAATCGTGACTTTATATTGTCTAATATGACTTAATATCTCACACTTGTAACAGTATTTCTGATTGACTTTAAATATCTCGTAATGTGCCTTTCTCATTTTAAAGTACTGTATGTCTCATGATTAAGATAAAAATGCAAGAATTCATTATATTTGATGTCACTGACTAATTTTTGAATGTAAACAAACAGAAATTTGATTTTAAAAGTAACGGAGAGGAAGATTGTCAGATTTTGGTCTATTTATCACATGAATGGTAATCTATGGCATTAGATGGTTTGAAGCATAAAACACCCGAGTGATTTGGACTACTTTTATGGATTTTTTTTTTTTATTTGTAATAATGCTTGACAGCCCCAGTCTCCATTCACTTTCATTGTATTGACAAAAAAAAAAAGCAGTAGGAACATTCTGTTAAATATATTTTTTTGTGTTCTATGTGACTTTGAAACATCATAAGGGTAAGTAAATGATGACAGAATTTTTACTTTTAGAAAAACTGTTGCTTTAAATTTATTACTTACTGCAACTTGCAATATACTGAGCTCATACGGCAAAGTATGCATTTTTAGATTTTACACAAATGGAATATTCTCTCTTTAAATCTCTCTCTCTCTCCCGGTCTTACTCTTTGCTTTTAAGAGTATGCACGTGTGAATGACCTGCTACTTTTATTTATGGCTGATAATCACCCACCTCTACCCCCTAAGGACACCGCCTGCCTGCAAACATGACCAAAATACATATTTAGATTTATTTGTCAGCAACAGTCCAATAAAACATATCCTCTGCATGCTGCTCTCTGGGCTGGGGTCCCACGAGGAAGTGGCCGAGTGAAAAATGGGGTGCTTTCAAGCGTTAGGCAGAAAGAACGTGAACAATGCTCAAAGCCTGGAGACGAATAGTGAGCTGCCTAAGTGTTTCTAAGGAAGAGAGGAGAGAAGAAGAAAAGAGAAATGGAAAGATTTGGATTTTCACAATCCAAAAGCCTCAGAGGGCTTCTCTCTGAAGTCCCAGACACGGCGTGACCATTGTTTCCTATTTCTCACCGTTCCTACATGACTCCTTTTCCTCACTCTGAGTCTCTCATTCCTCTATGACTTGACCTATGTGAGCTAAATGAAGTCCATCTGACATCTGTTTGAGTTGCATATGTGGACAATTTAAGATGAACTGCACAGCCAAAGTAAATGAGGTTAAGAGTTTCACATTCTGGTGATCAATAAAAATAAAGTCGCATAATGAAACAAGTTTTGCCTGTGTATGATTTCAGTTTTTATTATGTGATTATGAAGGAAAAGAGGCTGAGACGAACAGGGATTTGTGCCCTCGCGTGAAATGAAAGCCGGATTGTGTGCGGAATCCCATCGTGCGCCACCCATACATTCCTCCGGGTGTTTGCGGCAGAACAGCGGTGTATCTAATGTGACCGCAAACCCAATGGAGAGCCAATAAACCAAGGTCGGACAGCCTGTGCTGGCAGTGGAACTCGCAGTGTGACGGCAGCCAGTTTGGTGGCCCTACTCATCCTCCACACAAATCTCGGCCCTTTTGTTCTCGGTTCTTTTGCTCTCTGGCTAACGAGAGGCAGCGCAGTGTGGAATATTGTCACCCACAAATGTAAAAAAAATGGCTTGGATCCGATGCTAATGGCGCTGAAGCAGCAAGCTCGCAAATCCAGCTGAAAGGTAAATGGGGACACGTCTTTGTTGTTGTTGTTCTTGCAGCTGTTCCTGTTGTTTTCTGTAGTTGTTTGCATTGCGAGGCCTGGGGGTGCCAGCCAGCGAGGCAAAAGCCAGACCCGCAAGATTGTTAACACAGAATGTCAGCCTCCATCTCTGAAGGAATCATTATGGAAACCACAGTTTGTTTGTATGTTCAGCCTTCCAGCCTTCAGAATTCTAATTGTTGGAGTTAATTGGGTGGTCTATCGAGCTCTATATGGGTCACACGTGGTCCTGAAAACCTCCATATTCAGGGTTCATTCAAGTGCTTGCTACTTTTAGATCAACAGGTTAGCTGTTATACCCCCGGTTTCACAGACAAGGCTTAAGCTAGTCCCAGACAAGCCTATTATTATTATGAAGTTACTTTTATTATTAATTTAAAATTAATTAATTTGCCACGCAATATTACTGCATAACTAACAAAACAAAAGATTAGGCTATTTATTCCTCAATTACCATGTTGTAAAAAAAGGTCTTTTAAAACCTTTTATGCTGTATCGCATACCTTGTCAGTGTCGTGCACTTGCTTAGCCCTTTGTTGTTATAAACAGTAAAGTGTGTTCAAGCGCTAGCAAAAGACAGTGTAAAGAAATACTCTTTGAGAGTAGCAGTCAATCAGCGGAAGTTAAAAGCAGATAGTAAGTGTATTTATTTAATGTCAGCCTCCATCTCTGAAGGAATCATTATGGAAACCACAGTTTGTTTGTATGTTCAGCCTTCCAGCCTTCAGAATTCTAATTGTTGGAGTTAATTGGGTGGTCTATCGAGCTCTATATGGGTCACACGTGGTCCTGAAAACCTCCATATTCAGGGTTCATTCAAGTGCTTGCTACTTTTAGATCAACAGGTTAGCTGTTATACCCCCGGTTTCACAGACAAGGCTTAAGCTAGTCCCAGACTAAAATGCATGTTTCAGCTGTCTCAACTGAAAATATCTTTCTCTGACATATCTTAAAATATGTCAGTGTCATTGTTCATTGTCATTGTCAGTGTCAAGATGCACACCTGTAATGTTTTCTTCTAAGGCATTTTTTGTAAAAGTTGCTTATCTTAATTTAACTAAGGTCTTGTCCTGGCTTAAGCTAAGCCCCGTTTGTGAAACCGGGCCATAGTCTTTGACCTGACATTTGTGTTGTTTGAGGTATGACTTCCTATTAAGTTTGACTTCAAAATCTGGAATGTGTTAGATCATACAGTCAGAAAAGATGCAATTCTGAACTCTATATACAGTCATTTTATTTATTTTATTTTATTTCACTTTTTATTATTGTTTTTGGATAGCTATCAATTTTATGTGTATTGTATAGAGAAAGTTAGTATTTAGCTTGTCTTGTGGTTTCAGTTCGCTTCCTCCCCTTTGAGGTAACCCTCGCCTTATAAAATAATAATCAGCTACATGATTGTGTTTGACAGTATATTTATTTATGTATGTATAATTTATAATTAATAAATTTTGTCAGTGTCGTGCACTTGCTTAGCCCTTTGTTGTTATAAACAGTAAAGTGTGTTTAAGCGCTAGCAAAAGACAGTGTAAAGAAATACTCTTTGAGAGTAGCAGTCAATCAGCGGAAGTTAAAAGCAGATAGTAAGTGTATTTATTTATTGTCTCATTAGTGTTTAGCGCAGTTGTCGTTGCTAGGAAATGCTTGTTTTGTTTACTGTGTTGAGACGTGCTGAAGTTGCGTTTGGTCTCGTACTTTATCCCATACTTTGTCAGTGTCATGCGCTTGCTTAGCCCTTTGTTGTGATAAACAGTAAAGTGTGTTCAGCTGAATTCAATTTCCGTTTGTCAAACGGGTATAAAAAAAGGTTAGTATACCGTGGCAGCCATCGTGTGAAGCCCTCCTCGTGTGAAGACTGAAGAGTGTAAAGACCATCGACTCCACCGTGCAGGGACACCGGCAAGGGACATAAGCATTGTTTTTTATTCATCCTGTTTTCTACACCTTGCTTCACTTCTGTTTCAGTTTTAATGACCAAATCTTACTATGTGTTTCCATATCCCTACTATTACTACCACTCGCAAACCACGCATCACACACTATAGGCAGCGCAATCCTAACAACCTGCACACTTTGCCTATGTCTGCTAATACACTACTTTCTTTCAGAGTGTGTGAGCAGAGCGGAGCAGTGTAATTTTGAATGGAGGGAGGAGCGGATTTTTTAAAAGTCGGAGCGTCGTGGTTTTCACTCGCTCCAAGAGCGCTCCACTAACGCTCCGGCACGAGTGGAATTCATGCCAACGGCCCATAATATAACTGCATATTTAGCAAGAATTCACATGATAAACATATTTAGCTAGCTTCATACAGATGGATCACTCAAATCAGAAAGAATGGGAAGCTATGATGACAGCAATGGACATGAGCGGGAAGTTATAGTTCTGAAGGAATTTGTTTGTTCCTTCTAGATACTGAATATTTTCAGGTGAGAGAATGATTTAAACAGGTACAACACATTCACACGCAATAGCTTTCTCAATAATGCTTCAAACAAAAGCAATCTTACAGTGCTACTTCATCAGTAGGCTATCCGATTTCGAATTAGCAGAAATTTGTAAGAAATGCAACGATCCGTCTGTAAAATAACTGACGAAAACGTACTGTTATTTTCATCCTTCACAAAGAAAATGTGCACTGCAAAAAGCACCAATTATACCTTTTAATGCTGACAACAACCATGTTATTAGCTTGTAATGTGGTAGGAAAAAGTTTGCACACTAGTGCTCCAATAAGCCACTTTGAAACTCTCGTGTTATTGTATTTTTTTTTTCAGAGACCTGGATCAAACCAGAGGACACTGCTACACCGGCAGCACTCTCCAATAATTTCTCATTTTCCCACACTCCCCATCTGACTGGAAGAGGTGGAGGTACTGGTCTGCTTATCTCTAATGATTGGAAATTTATTCCTTTACCTTCTCTGGGTATATAGTTGTGCTGCTCTCAACCTTTCCTGAGGATGGTACTCCCCTAGTTATGATTGGAGACTTCAGCACCCACCTAGATAAACCTCAGGCTGCAGACTTCCACACTCTGCTTGCCTCTTTTGATCTCAAGAGAGTGTTAACTACGGCTACTCACAAATCAGGCAACCAACTGGACCTTATTTACACACGACACTGCTCCACTGATCAATTCCTCTTCACTCTTAACCACAACATGGTTCCTGACACAACACATACCCCTCCACATGTCATCTTTCGACGTAACCTACGCTCACTCTCACCCTACCGGCTATCTGCTATGATTTCATCTTCGCTTCCTCCCCCTTCTGCTCCACTCTTACATCTTGTTTAGACACCATCTGCCCCTTGTCTTCTAGGCCAGCCCGTACCACCCCTTCTGCCCCTTGGCAATCTGATGTTCTCTGCAAACATCGTTCTAAGTTCAGGGCTGCTGAAAGGGTGTGGCGCAAATCAAAAAATCCTACTGACGTTATATGTATCAGTCACTCCTCTCTTCCTTCTCTGCTAATGTCTACACTGCTAAAAGGACATACTATCATAACAAAATTAACAATTTGTCTAACTCTCGCATGCTCTTTAAAACATTTTCCTCTCTCCTTTGTCCTCTTCCTCCCCCTTCCTTATCCACTCTAACAGCTGACTACTTTGCCACATTCTTCACTAATAAAAAGTAAAACCATCAGTGCACAATTTTCCACACCACAAACTGTCAAACACATCTTACCAGCAAACATACAC
>NW_015549630.1:439658-440362 GCF_001515605.1 Sinocyclocheilus anshuiensis | reverse complement strand
CAACACATACCCCTCCACATGTCATCTTTCGACGTAACCTACGCTCACTCTCACCCTACCGGCTATCTGCTATGATTTCATCTTCGCTTCCTCCCCCTTCTGCTCCACTCTTACATCTTGTTTAGACACCATCTGCCCCTTGTCTTCTAGGCCAGCCCGTACCACCCCTTCTGCCCCTTGGCAATCTGATGTTCTCTGCAAACATCGTTCTAAGTTCAGGGCTGCTGAAAGGGTGTGGCGCAAATCAAAAAATCCTACTGACATCTTCTGCTCCTTGGCTATCTGATGTTCTCCGTGAGTATCGTTCTAAGCTCAGAGCTGCTGAAAGGGTGTGGCGCAAATCACAAAATCCTACTGACCTTAATGTGTATCAGTCACTCCTCTCTTCCTTCTCTGCTAATGTCTCCACTGCTAAAAGGACATACTATCACAACAAAATGAACAATTCGTTTAACTCTCGCATGCTCTTTAAAACATTTTCCTCTCTCCTTTGTCCTCTTCCTCCCCCTTCCTTATCCACTCTAACAGCTGACTACTTTGCCACATTCTTCACTAATAAAAAGTAAAACCATCAGTGCACAATTTTCCACACCACAATCTGTCAAGCACATCTTACCAGCAAACATACACTCGTTCACATCCTTCTCTTCACTCGCTGAGGCAGAAGTCTCCAAACTCATCCTTTCTAATCATCCTACTACTTG
>NW_015549630.1:428334-439550 GCF_001515605.1 Sinocyclocheilus anshuiensis | reverse complement strand
TCTGGTTTCAGAAGTGGACATTCAACCGAGACTGCCTTGCTCTCAGTTGTTGAAGCCCTAAGACTTGCAAGAGCGGATTCCAAATCTTCAATTCTTATCTTGCTGGATCTTTCCACTGCTTTTAGTACGGTTTACGACCAGGTCCTCCTGTCAATCCTATTGGCAAAGGGCATCTCAGGAAAGGCACTACAGTTTGAGTCTTACCTCTCAGATAGGTCCTTCAAGGTATCTTGGCCCAACTCAATCCGAGCAGCTGAGTCCTTAGCCATCTTCAAGAATCGGCTAAAAACACATCTCTTCCATCTTTTTTTGACCCTCTAACTCTAGCATTCTCTATTCTAATTCTATTCTTTAAAAAAAAAAAAACTTGTCCCTTTTAGACTGGCACTCTATTAATTTACTGCTTGTTTTCTTTAAAAAAAACACTAGCTTTTCTAATCTTTTTGTATTCTATCTGTTTTCTTTTTATTTATTATACAATTAACAAAAGCAAAAAAAGGCCTCGAACACTAGCTTACTCTATTATTTTTCTATTCTATCTGTTTACTTTTTATTTATTATATAATTTTTAAAAAACCTTGCTACGTGTAATGCGTTAAGCTAACTGAGACTTGTTATAGCACTTGCATATCATGATTGCTTCTGTTGTCTTCATTTGTAAATCGCTTTGGATAAAAGCGTCTGCTAAATGACTAAATGTAAATGTAATAATAATAATAATAATAAATTATGGGAAAAAATACTTTTGCACTTTTTTAAAAATCTTCACACAGTATAGTGTGACTCTAAATAAATCTAAATGTTTTGATATTTTATTAATTTTACTGTTCATTAAATATCATTAAACATGAATACAAACTTCTATCCATTACTGGTTGGAATTTAGTTCAAAATTTGAGTAGGCTTTCAAAAATATTTAAAAAATGTAACTTCTCTGTTTAATACCCAAAGTGATCACAACTGAAATTCTTACTTCACATCGAGAGAGAACTAAAAACTGCCTGTAGTCAAGCCATCTTCCCTGTGAACAAAGACATTCTGCCAAGCTGCTGTCACCTGAAACCATATGAGCACCACCGAGTACCTTTTTATTTCAAGCTGAAGACTTTTAAAATGTGTTCAGCATCATTATCTCCAACCTGAAGAATCTTGTGTAGCTAAAGCCAAACCCACATATGCCTCCTGCGGCTCGTCGACTGAAAATATTGGTCACTCCCTCCCGCTATGTGTAATTAGTGCTGATCAAGAGGGATTATAAGCGACGGCTAACGACAATGTGCAACTCGATGGTCCTGATAGATGGTCAATTCTAATGATCGGGTCAGGACGTTTATTGGATTTAAAGCAGTCGTGATGGGCCCTTCTTAGCCTTGCATGGATAATTATCACGTTCATGCATGATTTAAAGCGACAGTGAGCAACGTCAAGGGCCTTCCTTTTAATTTAATAATTTTGTTATCTATGCATTTATGCAAGACTTAACAAAGGGATGTCAAGGAGAGAATCAAATCAGGCAGATGAAGATTAGTGTAATGGTGTGACAGAGCTAGCCAATGCACAGGGAAAGGGTTTAGTGATGTCACACAGGTCGAAGCAGATACCACCCACCATGATATCAAATACGATTGGGGCATGTATAGCCAAAATATTCAAGCTAAAGTCATTTGTCCGGTATCAGATATTTGATATCATAGTGGTACTGCATTTATTTATTTATTTATTTATTTATGGTGTAAAAATTGATTGATTGATTGATTAATTCATTCAGTCCATGAAGAAAATACAAATATAGATATACGTATTAAATATACAATATAGAAAATACATATTAAACATTTTATAAAAATATGAACTCATCAGTTGAACTAAAAAATTAAAGAGGTTACGAAGAAATAAAATTACTTTTTTTTTGTAAATCTTTAATTTTTTTTCATACAAAAAATAATATATATATATATATATATATATAATTAAATATATATATGTAAAAACACGCGTTACATTTGTTTGAATGAAAAAATGAAATCATAATCCAAGTAAAAAATCATCAGTTTAAGAAAAAAAATGAAGTTATGAAGAAAAAAAGTACTATTAATTTATTTGTCTAATATATATATATATATATATATATATATAATTTAAACAAAGTGTAAAAACAGATTTGACATTTGTCTGAATAAAAATATGAAATTGAACTCAATGAAAAGAGAGAGGCTATAAAAAACAGTTATACCGTACTATATCTAATATGCATTTAATGATTTCACGTCACCTTTCAGTTTTCTAAAAGCAGCTCATCATTTGTGAAATTTGTTCTCTAAGGTATTGTAGATATAGGAAACCTGGAGCTTCACAGAGCAGCTACCACAAGTCAGATCTCACAAAACCTCAAAAAAAAAAAAAGGTTTCAAAAACTTCTTCAGGCCACAGGAGAAACCATCATTGTAAAGTTTTGTTTACTTCTCCAGTGTTTCGAAAAAAGGTGAGAGTAACATGCCGCACACCCCAGCAGAATCCAACAGAAACCAACAAACCCAAACAACACCATCCATATTTTAAACAGCTGGCACTGAAGAGGGGGAATTTTACACCTCCGTGCCAATTACTTCCCTCTCATAGCTCCTCTCAACTCTCTAAAACAAAACAAAAAAACTCCCTCTTTCATAACAAAGAGGCTGACAGGGAGTAGTTTTCCTCCAAATGTCCAGCTTCTGTATATATACATATTATATACATACATACATTTATATAAATACAACGTATTCTTTTGTTGTTTTGTGTTCCCATATTTCTCATATATCTCACATCCAGTCTGGTTCTCTAATCCTAATGTATTATTAATCACCTTTCACTATGGTGTGGTAAAACTTTCAAAAACTTCCCCCTGAATATCAGCGAAGACAGAGTCTAACGGTCTGTTTGTTTATCAGTTTATTTATCTTTCATAAAGTCAGCACTTTTTTCGCTCAGTGAAAGTTGTCAGGGCAGAAGGTACGTCACCTGAGTCCTGACACTAGCGGAAAACCGGTCCATTACTGGTCCAGTCCAGCCGACTGCTACTGAGACTGACATTTTTGGACCTGTGTAGCTGTAGAAATGTCTGTCTATATGTCATACAGGCTCTCAGGTTTGACACTGAGTGAGCGAGCAGATGCATGGTGTCCTATTGACACCCGATCTGTTAACTTTGATTTTGACAGAGTAGTGCAGCAACGTCGGCTATCATAATAGAGATTTCTCCACCGATGTGAGTGACGTGGGCACATGACAGAGGAAGACATTCATCGCGAATCAGGAATTTGGAGGCGGAATTGAATATCGAATATCGGAATCTCGCTTGTTCAGTCTGATGTCTCGGGCTTAAATGTGAAACCAGGAAGAACACAAAATTGATCTATGGTATCTTTGTCTCTCTCCCGCTCCTTCGCTCTCTTTCTCCCCCCACCTCTGTAAAATGATAATCCGAGTCTGTCTGTCTGATAGACTGGAGTATGATTCAGTAAGACAGTGACTGACTGCACATTCAATCTGTTTCAGCATGGGAGCAGTGGCCCATTATCTCAACCATGTGAGACGCCCGTAGCGTGAGGGAGCAGCCCGATCAGCTGACTCCAGTGGCAGGTTTGCTGGGAAAGTTATCAATAAGCGATTGTCTCTAGTCATTTAGGCTGTCACGTTATGACAGGGCTGAAAATTAAGCTGGCAGATATTAATAATAATGGAAATAACACAATGCCGAGGGGAAGATGTTGGGCGAGTTTAGGAAGGGGGTGACGGATAGTCTGAGTGGGTGGATTTGTGCGGATGTGCGTGAATGTTTGTGTGAGTTTATATGGCATTGTTAGTGTTTAAATACAATGCTAATTGACAGACTATTTGTGATCATTGCTGTTGTGTGTGATAGAGATTATGTGCTATGTGAGGTCAAACTCACTTTGGATTTTATAATACCATAGCTTGTGATAGAAAATAATAGAAAACTGGTTTTAAAATTTTAAAAAAATATATATATTCCACTATAGTTGTACATTTCATGATTTTTATTATACTTTATTCAAGTTATTTATTTTGTGACAAAGACAGTGACAGATACTATTTAAAAATAATATTAAATAAATAAATAAATAAAATAAATCTTAATGTTTGTGAAAGTCAGTGTTGCCAAGTCTGCGGTTTTCCCGCGGAATTGGGCTACTTTAACACTGTTGCCGCGGGTTGTTTTTCATGTCCGCGGGTTTAAGCGACCCCAATAACGTGATATTTATCCCCTAAAATGCTAATTTTATCTGGGGAACCTTGCAAAAAAAACGTGTATTTTACCCCCCGGACGCGTTTTTTACCGGGGGACTCCCCTCGAAACGCAATTGGGCTAGTTTTGAGTAGCAATTGGGTGGGTTTTGTTGTGAAAACCTGGCAACCCTGGTGAAAGTACTATATAAAAAAAAAAAGAACAAAGTTTCCTTTTGAGTTTATTGGTGAACAGTCACTATGCCTTTAAACCTCTGGCATTTCTTTTGTAGTCATTGTGTTTTCATTCAGCATTTGTTTGTCTCTGTTTTGTTGATAGATTTATGGCTACCAAATGTTACTTGCTTTTTGATTCTGTAATAGATTGCAGTTTGGCAGAGGTATGAGATACAATAAAGTAAAGCTTTCAGAGATAAATATCCTGGACTAATTGCCAGTTTGAGTTAATAGGGTCGTTTTCAACCAAGACTTCTGAGGTGGCAATCCTAAACATATGGTAATTAAGCACAGTACAAACACATTTTTTTGGTTTCCTCCATCTCCATCTATGTATTATGTATTGTGTATTATATATTATGTTGTTATATATTGGAACACTTCTTCTTGCTCACGGTTTGTATTATTTGATTGAAGAAAGGAATTTTCGTGTATATATTTATGTTTTTACTGTACTTTTATCACATGAATTCAGCCTTGGTGAGCAACAGACACTTTCAAAATCGTTAAAAAATCTTGCCAGCCCCAAACTTTTGGACGGTAGTGCACTGACTGGGGGAAGTAAAAAATCACAATTAATTACAAATAATCAGCAAGTAAAACTTTTTGAAATAGAAAGACTGAAATAGTATTTTCTTGTAAAACATAAAACAAAAATCTGTTTGTGTGTGTGTGCTGAAAAACTAAGTTCTAAATGCTAAACACTGCTTAACTTTATATTCCACACCACAGTATTTACTGACCTTCTGAGAGAAACAGGTGCACTCCAGAAAATGCTGGGAGTTGAAATAAAAGTTGGGTGCTGTGAACTGCTGACTGTAGAGCTGCTCTGTGATGAAGTATTACAGGTGATAGCGGTAAGACCAGTAGTTGAAGGTAACTAGTGGTGGAGCAGATGGTTTGGGTTCATGTCTGGTTTATGAAGAAGTCAGCGTTTTCCACGACTCGCCACTCTAGCAGGGTCTGTGTCACAGTAGCGAGCGAGACCCCCTCTCATAAGTCACAGTACCAGGGGAATCGTCCCCCTGTGATATTAATGGCTGCCCTTGTGGCACAGGGCGAAAGAGTCCGGGAGACACTGGAGGGATTTAAGGGCAACACTGCAGTTTTCAAACTCTATGTTATACATAATTTAAGAGTAGAAACAAATATGTGTAAAGTATTTATTGGCTGGTTTACACTTCCAGCATCTTGATTGGATATCTATTCCGATTGGATATACACAGCGGGCCACTGTTTACTTCTGTGATAATGCTAAAGCAGATGCTAATGCTATTGTTTGGCGGAGTAAAGTTTAGATATATGTTCTGTACATCCACATACATTTATACTTGGCAATGTTTCATCTTGTATGTGCTTGAAATCGCTTCCTGAATCTGATTTATCAGATTCTCAAATTTATTAGATTTGTGAAAAAGAAGTGTGCTAATTTATGTTGAATGTCCACTTGTAGTGTACTCCAAATCTTAAGTGTTTAAAAAAAAAATAATAGTTGCGGATAATATTAATGAAATAAAAGACTAGTTAAGTTAAGAGACTAAACATTCATGACAGTTTCTTAACACATTTGAGTTCTCTTTTGAAAAGTGTTTTGTGAACATGTTAAATCGTTATTTTGAAATCGCTTTTGTCAAGCTTTGAAGAAGTACATTTATTTGCATGTGTTGACTAAAATTCTAAAAAAAACATGTAAAATACTTGATTATAATTTTATACTTGATATTACTTTTTTTTTAATAGGCTATATTTTAAACTGACTTAATTGTAACTTCATCATTACACATGTGTAATTGCACATATTTAAACACATAACATACAGGTTTCAATATAAGTATATTTTAGTTTCCCATCATTTTTTGTCAGTACATTCAGCAGTATACTTCACCATATTTCAAAGACAATAGAATTAACTCTGAAATTACATAAAGATTGCAGTCCTACTTAAGTGGGTCAAAAATGCATTATGAAGTTCAACTATTTACATTTAATATAAATTCAAACCATAAAATAAACTATAATAACATTTTCCTTTAATTGTAAACAAGATTAAATTATGTCTGACAATATTACATTGTTCACACTTAAGTATTTTCTTTTAAAGTATAAGTATATTTTTATAAAGCATTATATTTCTGCAATAAATACTCTTTTTATAAGTATGCTAAAGTGTACTTCTTTTTCACAAGGGTTGCTATCCAACTCCAACAACCAAAGTTTTTTTGGCATCTTGCCGTCTGGATGATTGGCACCTGAACATGCCGCATTTGCGAATCAATAATATTAGTTTACAATACACCAGCCACATAAAGCTATTAAACATCCACCTCTACATGCTCCGGTATCTTGATAGATGAGAATTATTGATTTCAGTGTTCGCTAAAAATAACTGTCTATTTTCATAAGCACAGAGCCTAAATGTATGAGGCTCATGAGACCAGAAAAACACAAATATTTAAAAGTGCTGATTTATTTAAATCCTGATTTACAATTGGGATCCACTGCAGCTATGTTTCTATAGACTCACAATGGTTGACAAGCCATCTGACAGCTGACGCCACTCAGATAAGCCCTTACACAGGCTTGAACAGGAAGTGACACGAGTGGGAAAACAGTGACAGCCGCTTACTGGAGAGTAATAAACTGGCAAAATAATTCCGCATTGGACAAACTTACACAAGCAGAAAGAGACTGAAAGGCAAGACAACATCTTGTGTCATCCATCTTCCTTAAACAGTGAAGCTGCGACAAAGTGGGAAGGAGAAATTATGATAAATGAAAAGATATATTTAGTCAATACCTGGAATTCTCCTTCGTCAACCCCCTCTGGTTTTTGTTCTAACAAGGATCTACTTGGAATGAAAGCAAATGAGAAGAGGTAAAGTGGCTCTGGTCACGCGCACACACACACACACACACACACACACACACACACACACACGCAGTACATACACTAGGCTAGATGTATAGAATTAATTTCTGAGTCATCATAGCTGAAAAAAGAGCTGAATCAAATGAACAGTGAATTATAATCCGTTTCATCATTTTTAGAGCCATATTGCTTTAGGGATGAAAATGAACATGACAGGTTAACATCACTTTCTCCAAGACTTTCTTTCTTTCTCTTTCTCTCTTTCTTTCTCTCTTTCTTTCTTTCTTTCTTTCTTTCTTTCTTTCTTTCTTTCTCTCTCTCTTTCTTTCTTTCTTTCCCACTCACAGTCTGCTCCTCACCAAAACACAGGCATCATTTATTTTACTGCCTCATTTGAATATGATGAATGCTACAGTCGTTTGTGCTTTCACAATAAGTGAATAATTGTGAATCAGTCGATTCAGGTGGAATGAATCATTCTCCGTGCTGCCTCCTCTTGCCAGACATTATAGTTCATGAGGACTTTAAAAATGACGAGTGTTGAATTTGGATATGTGTCGTTATTCTAAACAATTAGCAAACTGAGAGATAAGAAAGCAATTAGAAAAGACAATTGTTTACTGTATAATTGACCATTTGTCACTGTAGCACCTCTTTCTGTGCTACACCTCTAAATTAAATTGGCATTTTATTTGTATTTAGTGAACTGTGGACATTTTACAGATGATGCAACACTTACACAGACACACTAATACATATTTGAATGTAATAATTATTTTATATAATCATATATTATTTCTATAATAATTATTTATAGGTGCATTTTGTGCAAATTGCTAGCTGCGGCCACATGCTCTTCTTATGCCCCAAAACTGCTGACATTAGGGAAGAAAAAATTCCTAGGTATTTTTAAATCCAGTCTTAAAAAACATTTTATTTTAGAATGGCTTTTAATTGACTTTTGTTTTGCTTTTTGTGCGTTTTATTGATGTGTTCATCCTATTATTTTCATCGATGTCGTTTGATTTGGATATGTGTGAGTGTTTTTTTTTTTTGTTTGTTTTACTCTACAGTGCTTTGAGAAAGCTACGTTTAAATATTAAAGTTGTTGTTGTTATCACTATTATTACACTGTTATTTACAATAATCCTTAATCGTCAAGATCAGAATGAAGGTAACACATTTACGAATGTGTGCACTTTTTGTGAATCCATCTGAAATTTTGTGTGCGAACTTTTGCTGCATAAGTATAAATATGCAAATTATATTAATTATTAGTATATTAGGCCTAGTAATGTTTAAAGTCAAGTCTAGTTTCTAAATGCATATTATAGATTTTACATTACAGATATTCACATTAGATATTGTGAACAATTCATACGTTAATATTTTTCTTTGATTTTATATGTTTGTTTTTTTTGTCACACTTTTTATAAGGTCCAATTCTCACTATTAAAAAACATTGACTATGACTTTTGCCCCAATAAACTACTAATTTGCTGATTATCAATAGTAAGTTAGGTAGTTGTTAAGTTTAGGTATTGGGTCGGATTAGGGATGTAGAATATGGTCATACTGAATATGTGCTTTATAAGTACTAATAAACAGCCAGTGTGTTATTAATAGGCATGCTAATAAGCAACTAGTTGATAGTGAGAATTGGTCCCTATACTAAAGTGTTAACTTTTTTTAACTCGTAATGTTTCATCAAAATGTCATAACTAGACTTTCCTGTGAAAACAACAGACTTCTCTCTGGTGACATATGCAGGAACCCCTGCAAACTCATGTTCATCTGCCTCCACTTTTGAGTGCAACACCTACATCTCAAAATGCAATCAACAAATGATGCATAGAACAAAGTCCCCACTGTACATTGTTTTCTTTTTCAATGATCTGTAAAGCTCAGATGTACGTCACAAAAAGAAAAGATCTGTCCTACTTCATCACAGCTTTAGCAATGACATTCCCCCTCCCTCAGAACATTAAACATCTATTTGTTAAACATTAAAAAAAAAATTGTTATACATTAAACATCTATTTGTGATCATGACATAAACCAACACAGATGAGGTGCGAGACAAGGCAGCACTGCATGAAAGCAATTTTGATGTAATAATTCAAATTAATGACAGATGACAACACCAAAAATTGTTCAAAACAAATAAATACAATCTTTCCCCAAATAACTTTATCTACAACCAAAGAAGTAACATGATACTTGATCATATCCGGATGACCACTCTTCACTGCTCTGCAAAACTGCAGCAACAGGTCCAGCATCGTAACCGTAATGGACGATAAGCGCTTGCTATTCCTTATGCCAGCGGCAGAGAGGAGAGCCAAGAGGACTATGGGATGATGGAGGGAGAGAGAGAGCAAAGAGAGCAAAGGCTAAAAAAGGATGACATTGTCCAAAAAAACACACTAATATTGAACAGCGTCATCGGCAGGGGCGACTATTTATCTCATGCCCGCCAAGTTGGCACGCACATCTGGCGCCGGGTACTTAGTGCAATTATTTATGATTTCCTCCAAGATTTAAAAGCTCTTCGCCGGGCCTTGTAATGCAGTAACTGATTGCGGTGCTAATGTAATTAAGGGGAGATTATGATGTCCACGTGGCTCACCAGATGGTGGCATTCGCAGCGATGGGGGGGAGGCACAACTGGCACACCGCTGCACAAGGGCAGCGAGGCGCAGCCAGTCGAAGCGAGCCAGACCTCCTGCCAGACGCTGGAGCGCGAGCGTGCGTATGTGTGTGCGAATACGTGAGTTCTGCTTGTGCGATGTCAGTGTGCGTGTGACCGAGGCAAGGTTGGCAGCTGAATCTATCAGCAAAAGAGTATCAGTGGCCTCCGCTGGAGTCAGGGTCGCAAATCTGACCTTGTTAACTCGGGTTAAGATCAAACAATGAGGATGTCGGGAAATATTATGCCAGGTTGAGTCCACATTAATTTTGATTCAAGTGGAGTCCTGATAAATGTAATTGAATCATTTCGCAACAGCATTCAAACCGTTTAGTCTCCTTAAGCATTATTACATTAGCGTTGAAATGAACACCATAGCTTGCAATGATTAAAGGCAACGGAGTTGCGATGGTGTATTTGATAATAGCGATAAGGGTACGTTTTTAACTTATGCATTGGTAGTGCCAAGAAAACAGATGGCTTAAAAAAGACGTAATCACATTTGGCAAAGCATCACAGCTGATGAGAGGAAAAGAGAGCAGGAGTGCTTCTCTCCAACCAGGCAACTGTAGCCTAACCCAAACTGACCTTTAATTACTTGCAGAAAATACATGGATATTACATCCAGGCACTCGGCTGTGTCCTCTGGGTGCAGTAAGGCTGCGCTTCTTAAAACACATTATTATAAGCTATTCAAGAGACACGGGGCCTTTTCATATGCTTGCAAGTAAAAGGGGGGACAAGGGAGCGAGGAGGGGATCATATTCGTAGCGAGCGTGGCGGATTTTTCACTCTTCCGCAAGTAATGGCTTGAGTGTGGAGACGGAGGTCACCAGGGCTTCTGTAGATTTCCCAGGTCGAGATAAGGATATTATTACACTGCCTGGTAACAAAGAAATCTCCATCTCCGTAGGTCCCCAGACAAGTGTTGGTAAATTAGAAAACACAGGCAATGACCTTTCTTTCTCACATGTATGGAAGAGAGGCATTTGCAGCCCTTTTCTTGCAGCCTTTTTCCAAATGCTTTTCCTAAGGCTTGACAGCATCAAACATTCCCTGAACATCTAAGAAAATAGCTGCTGGAAAACATGCAGTAAAGTAGACAATAGAAGATTAAGATAGATTAAGATAACAAAAGTATGTGTCTGCTCTCTCTCTCTCTCTCTCTCTCTCTCTCTCTCTCTCTCTCTATAT
>NW_015549630.1:426844-428251 GCF_001515605.1 Sinocyclocheilus anshuiensis | reverse complement strand
CTCTCTCTCTCTCTCTCTCTATATATATATATATATATATATACGAGGCGACCCAGTAACGTAACAAAATTGTTCATCATACAAACATTAACAAAAATGTCTTTAAAATACTGGAATTTATTAACACTATCATAATATGCCATAAACATGGCATGGGCTAAATAATAATAATTATTATTATTATTATGATTGTTGTTGTTATTATTATTATTATTATTAATATAATTCATTCATTCATTCATTCTTTTTCTGTGCTTTCCACAGCATTATACAGTAAGAACAGCCTATTTTTGGGTTGTAATATATATGTTTTGACATATATTGTCTATGTAACTGAGGGCCACATATCAGTAATCAAGCTGGAATATTGGCATGGATACTCTTGTATGGAATACAAACAAGGATCTCACTGAACTTTATTGACTTTGTCAAGGCCTTTGACACTATGGAAGATAGCTCAGCCTTTGGAATCCCATCTCAATTCATGGACACTGCAGCCTGTACCAAGACTCTCACTGCTGTGTATGGATGGAAGAAGGGGCAACGGATTTCTTCGCGATAAAAACTGGCGTACGACAAGGTTGCAGGGCTCGCAAAATCGCTAGCCCGACATCCCGGGGCTATTGTATTTTCCAGTCGGGCTACCAAAATGTATCACTGCCCTGCCCGGCCAGCTATCTTGAATAGTGATATAAAATCCCTTCCTTGATTCGCGTTGTTCACTCGCTTGTAGGGGTGAAACGGATCATAGTTTATCATTCACACGTGTTTCTAAGTCTTACCGATTTAAACATTCAAGCGTTTCAAACCATTCATGCGCATGAAGAATTCAGTTCGGTGCTCGAGCGCACACGCTCAAAGCCGCAAATACAGAGCGGCGTTTCAGGCAGAGCACGAACACAGAATTGATTCCTCTTTCGCTTGAACGGACACATACATGCAAAATTATCTCAAAATAACTATCTTGGCAAGCATTTTCATATGTCTTGAATGTAAACAGTGGAGAAAGAACTCGCACGTGCATCATTATATTGGATCCTTGCATTCGGTCTTAAAGGGGCAGCAGCCTATAAATACCTGCTGTTTAAGCGCCACCTGCTGTCAGAGAGTGACATTTGCGTCTCATTCAGCCCGTCTGCTGTTTTTGTTTCGTTCAGATTTTTTATGTAGTATCACAACGCTAAAGTCAGACCATTTTGTTTTTGTTTCAAATTTCAAAATTTAACAATCTCAATAACATGTATGCAGCATCTTTGTTTGGATCGTAATTAAAATACACAGGCAAAACCTTAGCTTACTTGCATGGAGTTATTTCTTTTATTTGTATTATTTCTTTATTTGATTTGGAATTTGTTTTCAGGTTAATTTCAAGTTAGTATATTGTTTGACATTTTCAATTTCACAAAG
>NW_015549630.1:423112-426574 GCF_001515605.1 Sinocyclocheilus anshuiensis | reverse complement strand
CTTTAGTCTTTGCAACTTCAGGGATCTTATCTATTCACGAACAGCTTGTAACACTCCAAAGAGAAAGGAAAACTTGAAATCGCATCATATGACCCCTTTAAAACACACAACATATTACACATTAAAGTGTGTTTCCATGTTTTCTACAAAACAAAACCGGAACTCGAGGGGTTATGACGTCATTGGCAGGCGACACAATGACACTATGGACACGGTCCGTGTCACTAGTTAAAATTGCTTATTTCTCTGGATTTAAACATTCTTCGAAACATTTGGGATAATGTAAGTAGACAAGTCAGCAAAATATATAACAATGTTCTAGTTGTTTTTGGATATTTTAATGAAAACATACATATTGTGCCTTTAAATCTGTTTTAAATCTCATTTTGTTAAAAAAGAAATTGAGAAAATTGTATTGTGAAATCAGTATTGTGAATCATATCACATCATGAGTTGAGTGAATCGTTACATCACTATATGCTACTAGTTTTTGCTGTGGTATCGAAGTAGTACATTGTTCTTTAAATAATAAAGAACCATATTTTTTTGCTCATCTGAAAAATGATCCGATCTGTGACTCAAAATGTGATATGATAATGTAATATAATCCGAACCGTGAGATTTGTGATCCGTTGCACCCCTACTCTCTCTCTCTCTCTTATTCGGGCTAGTTAAATTTATTTTTGGGCTACCAAACTCTGAAGAATGCCTGCCCGAAGGGCTACCAGGGATTTTTAAATTTTGCGAGCCCTGGGTTGCATGCTTTCACAGAGGCTATTCCTCCTTTTCATCGACTTTGTCTGCAGCCATTCCATTGACTGCCTAGTACCTACACATTGGCATACCCTGGACAGGTGACAACCTCCTCCTTGCCAATCTCGACTTTGCCGATGATATTGTCATTTTTGACCTGGCCCAAACTGCTCTGCTCTATGACATCTCACTATGGCCCTAGAAAATCAAGCGGCCAGCGCTGGACTCCGAATCAATGGACAGAAGACCAAAGTTGCCATCATCATTCATGCAAACTCAAGAGTCCCGATTACCATCGGTGGACAACAGGTGGAGAAAGTGGCGAATTTCATTAATCTTGGCAGCGTTATCTCTTTGGATGGGGATGCAGAAACTCTTGTTTGGGCTTCTGGGTGTGGAAGAAGAAATCTGCAAACTTTTCTGCATATTCTGCACTACTTTACTGTGAAAATCTGACGAATTGTTTAAAAAGATTTGTATGTGATAAAATGCGCTAAACAGATCTGAGAGTTTTATACTCTTGTTAGTAGCTAGACATATTATACCAAAATATTTTTAAAAAGAACATTTATTTTCCACATGGGATGCATAGAAACATGTGCATGATGGGCATTCCCATTTTGCGGAAATTTGAGAACTTCCTAAAGCCTAAACATGACATTTCATTGTTTGCTTGAGACCCATGACATTTAAACAGGATTACGTGAATTTTGCAACTCCTTATTATCCAGTACCTTTCACAAGGTCTTTTGTAGGAAGTTTAGGGCTGTGAAAGTGAACTGTACCGGTGGCATTTACTGGACTTGAAGAGGCGGTTTATTGGAATGTAAGAATTGCAGCACTGCAAACAAAGCACCCTCATATCTAATGATCCCCCCTCCCATGTACCATCTGCATCGCTCAGCGGACCATCTCCACCCCCATCTCACACACACACACACACATGCATTCACACATGCGGGCATCATTCATCTTACCCACAAATCCCCAGCATGCGTCGGGGCGCGCATTACAACCAGCCCATAATGGCTGACGGCTTTCACAGTTAGTGTGAGAATGCTGATCGCTGACTGTTTCGCGCTGAGTGCTTCACCACCTTTTCCATAATTAGACTATTACTTTAACAGGTGTGCCACTTCCCTGCTTTCCTCCTTCCTTCTGAAAACATCTCTCCACACTCCACGTTTTATTTCATCAACTTCAGCCTGTCTGTGAAATCTAGCTGAGGTGTTAGAGGAAAGCTTGTAGTCTTTTTTTCCCACCTTGTCAGGAGAGTCAGGTGTGACATTGAGAAGTTCAGCTGACACTATAACACAGCAGGATCAAGGAGAACAGCTCGGGGAGTTAGTGGAGATGTTTGTACTGCAGAAAGTGCATGAGATATCGCTTGACAGCCTGTGTTAGCTGCTGTACAGTTACCAAAGAAATAGCTTTTACTATGTACAGTGCCATACTGCTTCGGGATGACTTGCATGCTTCTTTAGCATCTCAACGGGCTTGGAAATATTGACAAAGGCTCATTATATCACACTACGCATAGCGAAACTTAGCAGGTGGTACTGCTTCAGCGTGACCTGACGTGCCTTGGCGCTGTATACACGCTCTGACATGAAACACATGTAGCGCTCTCGCTATCTGCCACGCGTATTTCTCCAGCTTTTGGGTGGTTTGGTTGCGAGCCAAACTGACACAGCAAGCCTCAGTTGAGATGGCATCCATTAGTCTCTCATTGACATGTCTGTAGTGTACACTAGCGGCAGGCGCCTGCTCTGGGCCATGGGCATTGATTCATTGTCAGTTTTCCATGAATGATGATGAGCTTAAGAGGTCTCATTACCTTATTATGTTCATTAAATCTTGTTTAGTTCCTGTGTGTTTGATCTTATTGTGCATTATTAGCTCCAGCAGAACACTGGGTTGATAACAAATGCTTTTTGCTGTTGTTTCTGTGTTCTTTCTCTTCTCTGAAACTTATTTCAAGGCAATGACAGAGTCAAATCCATCAGGATTATGCCACTGTGTGGCTGCCATTAGACGATGCAGACTGATGTATTCTTATGCCAAGCAATTGGCTGTGGCGTAATCTGTTCCACCTCGCTGTGCTTCACGAGGGTATACGAGCCTCCCTACTCATGTACACAGATTATTCATCTTCTACTATGCAAGGATGGTATTGTGGAATATTTATTTTCTGGAATTTCAATGTTCAATAATTTGTATGTCTTAATGGAACAGTGTTTTCTGAGGAACAATGTTATTTTAACGATTAGTGTTTAAATATATCTTTGTGTGTGTGTGTGTGTGTGTGTGTGTGTGTGTGTGCGTGTGTGTGTGTGTGTGTGTGTGTACATATAGAGGCCATATTACATCATAATATATGAGAATGATGCTCCAAATCGTTGACAGAGCTATTAAAGTGCCATAAAACACATGTGAAGTATACTGGACATGGAGAAGTATTCTATACTATACACATTGCATGTTCATAATTACAACAGGACTAAAAATAACAAGATGTAAACTGCTCAAGGAAAAAAAAATTGATACTAAATGCATATTGTTTATTAGTGATAGGCCTACTCATGTATCGACAATGTCTAAAACTGTATTATTGTATTATTATTTTACCAATATTATATCTGATCAACTTTTACTGGGTAAAATAAACATGTTCACATCATATCAAAACAACATCAGATAGCGTTATAA
>NW_015549630.1:422404-423102 GCF_001515605.1 Sinocyclocheilus anshuiensis | reverse complement strand
TTTCCGTCTCAGGACGGGGGCTATATAAATATAAAAGATCTGCATCTCCTTTTAGGTAAGAAGTATACAACAGGTGTCACTCTTGATCCTTACCTCAAGATTCCTAGTAAATAATTTGTCACATCGATAATACTCGCGGAAGTGAAAACGGTGTAAGGTTGAGTAGGCTATGTTATCTCGTCAGTAGTGATATTCGCGTACGCAATCTGTGCTGTTTGGTTCCCTCAGGTAAGCAAAAACGACTAACTCACATAGTTTAATCCTTCAAATTGATCGGCTGTGATGACGTTACGACGTATACATCGCGTGCGGGTAAAGGAAGACGCAAATAACTGTGACACTTTCGTTTATAGTAGTTATGACAGTGAAATACTGATTCCAATTATCGTTTAACCAACTGGACTTATTTTTAAAATGTTCATAACTTTGTAATAGGCTGACTCGTATTGCAGTCATTCTTGAGACGTGGGACAAAACAGGTCCAGCAAGGGTAACCGCTATTAGCTTTAAAAAATACAAATATTTTCGATTTTAAATGTCATGAGGGATTAATAATAGAATGCATTTAACACAATTATCACCTTCAATTTAATTTTCTCATTATTATACCAAATCTGTTTCTTAATGTCCTCTCACTACATCTAAAACAGTGTGTCCATAGAGAAAGGTTCAATCATTCATATGCAATAAAATGGATA
>NW_015549630.1:421627-422301 GCF_001515605.1 Sinocyclocheilus anshuiensis | reverse complement strand
AAAAATACAAATATTTTCAATTTTAAATGTCATGAGGGATTAATAATAGAATGTATTTAACACAATTATCACCTTCAATTTAATTTTCTCATTATTATACCAAATCTGTTTCTTAATGTCCTCTCACTACATCTAAAACAGTGTGTCCATAGAGAAGGGTTCAATCATTCATATGCAATAAAATGGATACAAAAATGTTAATGATGAAAAAGAGCTTGTTTTATCAAAAGCAACACTTAATAATATCTCCTATCAAAGCAAGGTTGTTGTTTTAATGACACATGCATGTTTCATAAGATTTGAAAGTTGCGTCCCCACTTTTTGTCAACACCGTCAGACATTCAATAAAATGTAATAAAATCAGGGAATATCAGGGGCAGCTGTCACTCTAAAGGACCCCCTAGCCACAGTTCCCCTCTGCAGAGTACATCAGTGTCAGACAGGCTCTGCTAAGTTTTAGTTTTAGAATATTTTAAATCCTAATGTTAATATTTCCTTTGTCACAGCCATGATATGTCAACACCATCTTCCAATTTCTGAGGAAATTATTTGAAATATTTAGATAATTTTATTCTCCTGAAGCAGGTTCCATTAGCATCTAGCATCAACAGAAAAAAATAAAATGGGTACTGCATGAACTCCATTGGTTTTGTGAAAGAAATGCCAAATTTGTC
>NW_015549630.1:393712-421301 GCF_001515605.1 Sinocyclocheilus anshuiensis | reverse complement strand
TTGTCTGAGTACAAGGTTTTATTTTTTCAATTTTGCACCCTGTTTTGTCCCACTTCTCAAGAATGACTGATTGATTTAAATAATTTGAAAGCGTATAAACAGAACAAATACTTTTAAAGACAGTTATAGAAAAAAATAAAAAATAGGTTTAGAAGAATCTACAGAATGAAAAACAAATCAGTTGCTCAATAGGAACGTCAGTCAGTTTCAACATGGGTTCTCACCAATGTGACTACTAACATGTTTTACATGTATTTACTAGTGATCTCGTCTATGATATTGAGTTCAATTGATTTGATTTAATTTATTAATGATTTAAATATAATTTTCAGTAGGAACACTGTAATTAAACAGCTCTGGTCATAGGCTAGCCGTGTAAAATGTTCACATGAAATCAAAACAGTCACGTTTACACATAGCTGACAACTCTGTGTAAAATACATAAACGTTTTTAGTCCCTTTAAAGTCAAAAGTACCTTTTGTATGCAAATGCTTTAATAACAGTACTGTCTGGTAAATGATATTTATTAGTTATTGTTATTTATCCTGTGTTAATTTATGTAAGTAGGCCCATGTTATGTTCATAAGTAGGTAGATTTGACAATGACCATTCATTCTCTCTGAGTATTTTCATATGCAATGGTCTGATGGTGTCCTCAAACATATGGCAGGTTGCTTTTACTAATTCTCCTTCATCTGTTGCAATGCAAGCTTGATCCGCTCCATCCTCTTTCATCTTTAACATAAAGACGCTATAAGATGAGTGTGCATCATTAGTGCCACAGAAAGTCGCCCCCAGTCTGGACAGCCTGGCCTCCATTTTTCAATTAAAGTTGCTTTACAATCAAATAGCCCAGCACAGTTAGGAAAAGGCTGCATTGATTAGTGTACAAATTAACACAAGAAAGAAATCATTCTCCCTCCATAAGCTAATTTGCCATCCTCGGTTCTCCTTAATAAGTCCCTCCGACTGACTTTTTATTCACAGACCCTCCACTGCCTCAGTAAATCCTGTAGATTTAATAACCATAATTGCAATAAATTCGGTAAACATTTAGATTGAATGCAATAACTGTGTCATTTACTCCAGTAGGTTGCTTTAAACATAATTTAATAAAAGGGCAAAGGACCCTCCACATAGGCTAGTCACTAATCCTTGGTGATCCATGCGTACACATTAGGCTGAAGCATCTCGGGACGAAAATAGACAACGATTGATCTAGATTTCCTAGAAAATATCTGATCGCCATGGCTTGTTGTTTAGAGAGACTTCACTTGGTGGAGCCTAATTATGTTTGTATTGCTACTCCATCTCCGGTCATTTGTGTTGGGTCCACTGGGTCTTAACATAGGCCTATTATCATTCAAAGCCTTAAAGGTGTACCACATTTATCTGTTTAGTTCTTTGTCTTAGAGGTGAGCTAGGCAGTTGCGTCATGTTTTTGTGTTCAGAATTTTAACACAAAAACAATATATTACATATAAACTGCCAGTTTAACCAGATGTTAAATGCACTGATATTTACATTTACATTTAGACATAGTATATATACATGATATAGCACTTTAAAAAAATAGTTTACCCTAAAATTAAAATTCTGTAAATATTTACTCAGCTTAATGTTGTTCCAAACCTGAATGACTTTCTTTCTTCTGTGAAATACAAAATAATATGTTTTAAAACTAAATGAGGTCCAGGCAAAATTGGACCCCGTTGACATTCATTGTGAGAAGTCGTTTTTCATATTATCTTCTTTTGTGTTGTACAGAACACATGAGAGTGAATAAATGTTGACAGAATATTCATTCACTATCCCTTTAAATAGCATTTAAATTATATCTCTTTTTTTTATCAGGGCAACCATGCATCCTTTCTATGTAAATTAGCAAATTATAGTGCAGTGTAGACAAGCACATTTTTTGCCATTTAAACAGCTGTTTCAGGTGTCTTTATTTTAATTTAGTGAATGCATTTGCATATTTACCTGATTTGCGTAATTCCTTTAGTGAATCATGCTCTAAAACAACACAGACAGCAAGTGCAAATAAATAACATTGCCATTCTTTTGCACAATTCATTTTTAGTAAATTCCCACCATAATGCATTAAGCTTTGTAGATAAATATCCTAATGTTTTTGCATATCTAACGGAAAACATTTTAAACAGCATTCTGTAATGCACATCTCTATAAATGTACAAGACAACACTAAATAGAGAAGAGGCCATAACTATTGCAAGCGCTACCTCATTTCCAGAGATTTGCTGGTGGCATTTACGCAGTGAAAAGTTTACTCCCACTCTTTAATGTGAGAATGAAGATCACTCATCTTTATATACAACCGCCACTAAAACCATTTCATCTGAAACAGTTCAGAACATAATGTCAGCCCACTCCATATATCTGAAGCTCATTACAGGGGAAAAAAGGTTTGCAGTAATTAATTACCCTGCTAATTGGGCCCTCAGCAGTATTATTGTCTGTGTCTGTGCAGCTTATTTAGTGTACAAACGAGACCTGCCGCGTGATTGTTTCTCTGGCTTTAGGAGGCTCATACGCTCGGCTATTAGCACAATGACTGTCATTCAGTTTACTGACACTGAGAGTTCAGTCTGGTACTGAAAAGCCTATATGAGAGAGTTTATTTTGATATATTTATATCTTTCTATCTCTCACTCTGTCTTTGATTCCACCTGTGCATATGTGTGTGGGTCTGTGTTGTGTCTTTGTCTGCCAAACCTATTTTTTAATAATGTACTTCAGAAGCTGTGCTCTTATTGCCAGCTAGTTACGTCAAGCAAAAAAGCAAAAGCTTGGAAACACAACAAGAGTCTTAATATATTTATAGATTGTTTTAATATGAAAATAAAATTAGATGCTCAAGTCTTTATGGATGCTCTGGTGATAATAAATGTACACCTTGTCAACAGCTCAAAGTGTTCTGCATTTTCTTTCTGTGTTTTAGTCTTTATTTATTCCCAGTACTGTGTGTTAGTGGGATGTGTGAGCTGTTTCGTTTTTTCTATAAAAATAAACTATTGTAACTATTGTAATTGTATGTGTAAATGTAACTTTTATTTGTTTCACACAGCAAGGATGGCAGATCTTAAGAACATTTCTTGTGGTAAAGCAGAGTTGCAGCCTGAAGCCATAACTGATATTGGTGTGCTGGCATCCAAGAAAGAACCTCCAGCAGGCTACTATATTGTGAGTTTGCAATTGCCGAATATGTGTGTGATTTGGAACCGTAAATCTATAAATAAGAATATAATAGGCAGTCATTAATCCAGTTACATGTACACTAAAAAAATGTGATAAAAAAAGAACATACAATGTAATCTAAAAATCCAATAACAACTGAATATAATAAGGAGAAAAATAAGTATTTAACTAAAATAAAATCAAATGTAATGTGTCATTCAGGAGCATCTGGGAATGTCTTTACAGTTCCATTACCGTATTTTTTACTTACAAAAAATAATTTTAACAGTGCTGCAATGTTACATGAATTTTCTTTTTAAAAGTAATATAAATATTCACTATAAATTAAATTGTCATTTGTATTTTTGTACTGTATACTACAGTAAAACTACATTAATTGTCTATTAAATGTTAAAAAAAGGTTAAGTACCATTTTTAAATAAAAAATTACAAATATTTTTTTTTACAGTAAATCATAACAACAATATCAGAAAACATACAGTTTTACTGTTTTTATCTACAAATCACAAGGTAATTCACACATTTTACATTTATAATAATTTTGCAATAACATTTCATGTATTTGCTTGTTAATTGTAATATTTTTTTTTACCGTAACATTTTACCATATCATGATATTTAACATTTCCTACAGTGATGATTTGTACATTTTTAGGGTTAGTACACAAACTTATGTCATATATTTTATTTTGAAACTTGGTTGTGTTTTCAGACTTCTTTTGTGTTCAGGCGTGGACTGTATTGTCATTGGTTCATTTATCTGGTTAAATCCGTAGATTAGTTTTGTTCTGTGATTGGTTCTCATTTGTTTCTCTTGCCTCCTAGTTTGTTTGCCCTTTAGCTTTAGTGTATTCAAGCTTCAAGTTTCTCTTATCCTATATCAAACATTGTTCAGTGATGAGGTATTGATTGGTAAGTTCTTGTTTTTTGTAGTTAATATCTATTCATGTTGTAGAAATAAATCTGCATTTGGTTTCAGTTTCCAACTTGCTGGAGACTTGTTATACATTGTAAAATTGCAGTTTTACTCAAAATTGAACATTTAAAAAGTAAATTATGTTTTTATTTTCTTTATCTTCCCAAAAGGCAGTAACTTAATTTATTGATAAGGTTTGGTTTTATCTCTGCTCTTCCTCTGGCCGGCTAAAAGCCGTGAATCCTTCGGCCTACCCTGAGGATAGATTTGAACAACTCTTTCAGATGAGGCCTCCAATAGAGTTTGGCACCAGTGCCCTGTGTTTGTTTAGGACTCAGATGGCACCGACACAAGGGTGGGTGCGCTTCTGCAACTCTCAGCAATCCCAGAGCGCTGAGAGGGGAAACTAGGACAGTATCAATGGCCTCTAGGAAAATGTTTTGTGTGTGTGTGTATCTGTTGTGTATGTGGGTGTGCCTCAAAAACACTGAGAAAAGAAACAGGGCGGAAAGAGAGAGGGAAAGTTTTGTGAATAAAACAAAGCACAAAGCAAACACTGTATAAAATAACTCTGTGTTAAGCTTACGGGCAGCTAGAGTTCTTCCTCTCCGCTTTCCTCTTCTCCCTCCGTATTCTTTCTTCTCTCTCTCTCACTTCCCGCCCCACCCTAGTTTTAGTAAAAGGAAAACTTGAAATCGCATCATATGACCCCTTTAACAAACTTTAAATGACTAAATAAAAAAATTCATCTTTCAACTAGCTTTTAGTAGCTAGTTTTAGCAAGTATTCATTTTAAATTATTAACAGCTTCTGTCAATCCATGTCTCACTTTGATTGCACAAATGAACGTTTATTAAATTGATGTACAACCAAATATAAACTAAATTACATAATGTTAGTTTTTTAGCTGCTAGTTCTAGCAAGTGTCTTGAACTCTGATTATCAACAGCTTTCAATAATACTTATCTGTTTTTTTCACAGCCAAATATAATCAAACACTCATAGCTATTTGTTTTTGCAGTAGCTTGTTTGAGCAAATCCTGAAATTTTGACTTGGATGCAACCGTTTCACTTTGTTTGTTAAAACAAACATGTTTATTTATCAACAACCTTTACGTAACCAAATATGTATTTTTTTAAGTAGCTTATTTTATCAGGACTTTAAAGCTTTGTCTTTTAAACTCTGATCTATAGTTTTTTTACAGCACTTGTCTAACCAGCAGGATGAAATTATGTTGTTTTGTATTTGCACAAAGCTGAAAGATTTGTTTGTTTTTAAGAGCTAGTTTCAGCAAGTGTTTTGAAGTTTTTTTGATTATCATTCATTCTTTTGCAAACAAAAAAAAGTCCAAATTTATTTGTTGTCATTAACAACCTTTACTCAGCTAAATACAAACAAAAATTGTAGTTAGTTTTAGCTAGAATTCTGAACTTTATCAACAATCTCAAAACAGATGCAGCCAGTAAAGGCACTGGAGACTTATACTTAAGTGTCACTTAATTAAGTGTGAAGAGTTTTCTTCATACTTCTCATTTTACTAGTCCCAGTGCTTAGCAACTGTTTCCAAATTCAGGCTGCGTTGCCTGCTCTGGTTGCGTGGTGGCATACAGACTCCTTTGGTGCCTGGTTCCTCCCTGTTTGACTTTGGGCTTCACAGCTCCGGCTCTTTGTCTACGCTGACAAGAGGAGCGGGGCACTGACCTGGAAAAAGTGGCCAGGACGGGTTGTCTTGTAAAGGGAGGAGGGAGCCGGAGAAGGAGGGGAGGATATTGTGGTTGATGTATAGACTCCTCCTGAGAGCTTTCGTCCTAGCCAACGTCTGCTGAGGCTGTAGCTCATCCAGACTCTTGCTGTCTCTGTCCACCACACTGTTTTCCTCGATGTCCGTTTTCCTGTCAGGTTGTCTGTCTTTTCTGAAAGTTTAATGTATGCCTGTCAAGACCTCACAAAAGATCACTTCAGAGTTGTGCGTCATTCAAAACTGAATTTAAAATGGCAATTTAAAGGAACAGTTCACCCAAAAATGAAAATTTGCTGAAAATGTTCTCACCCTCAGGCCATCCAAGATGTAGATGAGTTTGTTTCTTTATCGGAACAGATTTGGAGAAATTTTGCATTACTGCCTTTGTAAGAAACAAATCCAAAACAAAGCAAGTTGTGTAGTGCTTAATTTCTCCAAATCTGTTCCGGTGAAGAAACAAACTCATCTACATCCTGAATGGCCCGAAGGTAAGTACATTTTCAGCAAATGTTAATTTTTTTGGTGAACTATTCCATTAATTCCAGTTTGGTTTCTGAATTAAAGTTGAATTGAGATAAACAGGATGCAGAATTGTAATTAAAATACGACTTGTATAACTGCTATATGTGTATTTTTTTTAATAATACATTAGATTTTTCAGAATAAATTAAACGTTATCATAATCATACACATAACATTTTTCAAAGAAATTTTATTTAGTTTATTTAAGTTTTGATATTTTGTAATTTATAGTTTTTAATATTTATTTTAAGGAATCAAAAAATAAAGGCAATGATGTATGCATTTTTAAATAAATGAAGCATGTACAGAGCAGATCACTTTATTATATTATATTATATTATATTATATTATATTATATTATATAAATAGCTAAAATCATGTTTTGCTAATGAAATTTCTGTTGTGTGATTGCTGAATTTCAATTCAGTCAATTCCACTTCTTGACATTTTAATAATTATTATAATTTATTAAAATTATTATAATAATATTTTTATAATTTAACATCTGAAGGCAAATTTTTAAATAGTGATTGCATCAGTACAATTGTTTTAACTATTTCAGAAAGGCAGCTTGATCTCTACAGAACACAAGTCCCATTTAGCTTGTTCAAGGCCTTCTTTGTGAGGCATTGTCTCATCCTTGTTGTCCCATGGGGGGCCGGTGGTATTTTTACCCTTTTTGGAGGCTGAAGATTCTTCTCCACTTGTGTAGGGCTCTAATGAGATGGAGTGAGAGCTCCAGCAAGCCTTAATTAAGCCAAGTATGCACAGAGCAAGGCAAAAATGGAAACACGCACACCGTCCATCCATACATTAACTGGATCTCACTGCAATACACATTCTCCTCTCTGTGTATTTTTTTTTTCTTTTCACGTAGGTTGCACAAACAACAGATGGCTTCGACGCCAACCTGTGGAAGGACAGCATATTCAAATCCAAGGTCACACGCTATCTCTGCTTCACCCGAGCTGCCACCTCCAAAAATGTAAGTGAAAACGTGTACGTTTTAACATGCTCATTGCAAGTTTTTCTCCAGTTTCTTCACACGCCGTTAGGGTGCGTTTGCCCCGTTTGCTTCAGTCCGTCCCTCATTAGGGTTCTGCTCAGATCTTTGATCACAAACTCCTTCAAAATATGTTCCATCCTTTAAAGTGAAGTATCAAAACCGAATGCAAATACTACTCTGAATATAGAATGGTTTGATAATTTTTTTTCCCACTTGATGTATGAAGTCCCAGCATGCTTGCATTTGAAAATTTGTTGATGATCTCCAGTTCTCCCGAAGGAATTTGGTTTATGATTATTCATAAACGCAACTCTGCGCGTTAGTAGTTTATGATTTCATTTGGCTCAATTAACCTGGTCCCTGTAGACAGTTTGGATACCTCCCAGCCATTCATCAAAGATGAAGAAAACATCCAAAAAATGTCAAAATTTGGTTATGGGATTCTTACTTATGAAATATGACACATCAAACAGCCATCCAATATGCCTGCTAAAGGAGCACCTATATTTTAAAAGATTCCTTTGTGAATTGAAACTATTTGAACATTTACCTCTCATTTGGCTGAGCTAAATTGAGAATGAGCACCTTTTTATGTGCATGTATCTGTCTTGAAAGTGAAACAGGTGGTCCAGTCATGTTGTTCAGGTTATCAGTCTTCATTTAACGTGAACAATGCAAAGCTTGAGCTGCCCTACCTTTATTATTCCTCCATTTGCTGTGTAAGCAAAGGCAACGAATAACATATGTATTTTTGGAAAACATTCTATACTTGTTCTCAGTCTAGGAATAAAGTTCCTAAAAATATGTATTTATTTAAATGGCCCTTGTGTTTATAATTGAGTCTAGCCTGCTGACGGGTTGCTTGTATAGGGTTTGTGAGGATGGTGAAAATAGGCTGTGGCTGGTCCGCTTGTTTGGGTGGGTCATTGTTATTCAGTGTTACATCTCACCAGTGCATCTGCCTTTTTTCTTTTATATGTGCTGTTGCAACAAAACGCAATTTACTGATTAATTAATGAATATTTTTTAATACGTTTTTATTTAAAAAAATCAAAATCTAATGATTTTCTCTATAAATGTTTTCTTTCACCTTTATTAATGGTTATAGCTGACTTTTATATTTTAGAAATCATCATATTGTAGCATCAAAATGTTTGAAAACCCCTATTCTGTAGACTAATAAATGTCATGATAAATGTGGTATATTTCATGCCACATTCAAGGTCGCTCAATTCTCTATATCACACGTGTGGTTAAACATTCAAGACCCTTATCACATGGTAAATCATTAATTTCACGTTAACCTTTGGTCTAAAAAAATGTTTCTCTCTGCAGGAAAATTTTGTTTCTCTTTAAATCATGTAAATGTCTCATATGTTTACTGATACAGATTGTTGGACAAACCAGTAATTTTGGGCAATATTGAGGATCATTGGCCATAACCAGATTCAGTTAGTCATTTTCGGTTAGTTATTAATTTGAAAAATGCTGTGTGGCCCTTCTTAAAATCTAAATTTACCCTATTTACTTTCTTAATGCATGATTGTAGTGTTGTTCCACTGAAAAAAAAATGGTATTCAAACAGTTTTCACTTAAAAATTGCTAGTAAATTTCACAAGCAATTACAAAGAAACAGCAAGTAACACATTGAATTCAACATGAAATTTTCAATGTACTGCAGTAATCTTTATTTTATTTATTATCATTTTTTACAGTGGGTGAAAGATTCATTAGTGCATGTTATTTGACTATATAACCTTTAATCCAAATGCAAAGACTTCTTCCTCTCAAACAACTTTCCTTTCCTGCTGATGTCACTTAGGCCACGTGGGCTATTGGTTGGTGTTAACCAACTGTCAGGTTGTCATTTCTGAATTAAAACATTGTATAAAATCAAGGACATTATATATAAACAAGCTCTTCTGTAGAAAGAAAAAAAAACTTTAGAATATAGAAAGGAATCAAACTGTAAAGTTCGAAGTGGAGATTTCTGATGTCTGTGCATAGGAAAATTTTGAGAAAATGGCCATTAAAGGTATGTATTGTAATTGAAATCTACATGTGCACATAGGTAAAGTGCAATAATATAAACAATTTAAAGTGTACTTTGGATTTTTTTATTTTTTTTATTTCACAACACATGATGAAAAGCCAAATAGCCCAAAATCTCAAAATTGACCTGTGACCAGAAAAAAAAACAATGTTTTTGTCTGTCACAATGCTGTATTTTTATCATAGCTGTAAAACTACATCTCCTAAGCCCTATAATGGCTATGAGATTCAAAGATGACGTTGTAATCCGCTGTGGCTGGTTTACCCTGGCCATTTCCAGCACGCTTCTGCCTGTTGATCAAGTTCAATGAGAGCTGCAGTTTTAGTATGTAGCACATCATTCCCCTCTGCCACCTCTCCAGCGTGGAGTCTTAAAATGTGTGTCTACACTGTTTTGAAGTCCCTGACGCTAATAAAACATGGCAGCGCCATCAACAAAGGCTATTTTGTCTGTCAGTCAAAGTGGCCCCCACTGTAATTGTCTATGACAAAAACAGATTCTACAGAATTAGCCAGTGAATTATGTGGTGGGAAGTAAACAGTTTGTGATTTATCATACTCAGGGTTGGAGGTAGATAGCCCTTTGTCAGGTCCTGATGGGAAAAATCTCTCCCGCGTCTTATATATAAAAAAAAAAAAAGGGTTAAAAAAACAGGCTTCATGCATAGTAATAGCATTCATCCATATTCGTACCCGCAAGTCAGAACTATGAATAAAAATGGTCTGTAGTGGTAATAACTGCCGGGTAACAGTAGTGACGGCATCCAGAATGTCAGACTCATCACGTCACGCCACGCTAGCTGCACTCTTTCAGGGCTTTTGCTGGATTATTGCTATTTATTACGGCGAAAAATGGAACCATAATGAGTGCGGGCTGGGAAGGCTATAAGGGAAAAAGTCATGCTTGAAAATGTCAACTAAACAGCTCCTGATTGTTTTCAAGTACTCCCTGTTCTGAAGCACAAGCAATTTGGCCTGCCACCGACTGGCCCGAGCGCTGGGCTGCCATGTCTGAAGATGATGGCTAGCGCACAGGTGCTTGCATGCTTAAAAGAGGGGAGCGATTCAACAAATTTGTATGTGCGCGTCTGCGAAATACTACAGCGGCCTTTTCATTGTAGGTACGAATCATGCATAATTGAAAGCCGCCCGCTTCTAGAAGTGCCTTTATTGAACTGGCTCATTGGTTTAAACTCATATAATCATTATTATGTCCCTATTTTTATTTATTTATTTTTTTTGTGGCAGAAGCAATTATGCAATGTGGTCGTGGATGTGAAGTTGATCGACTTGAAGGACTGTTTGCCAGAGGGCTTCACTCCGATCCAAGACACCACGGATACCCGTAAGCACAGTTCCCGTCTTTTTTTGCTTTCATCCTCTCTTTTTCTCTCTCTCCTCTCTGTAGTCATCCTGAGGGAGTGCTTCTCCAGAGGTTGTGAATGTGAATGTTTCATGGGCTCAGGTTTAGCTTAATTTATGATAGTGCGAGAGAGTAAAATAAACATTTTGCCGCGGAGGTATGAGGAGAGGAGAACGATGAGTCATTGTTTATCTCTGCCAGAACCCAGCTTTTCTTTATGATGTGCTTATTTATTTATGTATTTATTTGTGCAGAGCGGGAGTGGATGGTGATTATCTAATATTAATGAAATGCATTCCCTTGATGCTTTAGTGCTTTTTGAGTGCTATGTATTTCTCCCCTTCTCGTCTTCTCTCTTCTCCTCTCACCGCGCCTTTGAGAACGCCGCAATATTATTTTGGCATTGGGAGTGAGGGCAGCATGTTTATTATTTTCATTATTATTGCATTTACACGGCCCTCGCCCCAGTGCCGCCTCGAAACGAATGGGATGGGCTCAGGAGTAATATGGCCGAGTCTGGTAGCGGGTTCTGGAGGAATGACTAAAAAGAAAACGGAGTCTCATTGGGCGCTGGTTTTAATGTGCCGCTTTATTGTAGCAAAGCCATGTTTAATAGATGCCTCAGCCACTGTATTGCCATTTCACTCTCAGTCAAGTCCCTTATATCCTTCTTACACACATATTTGATGCTGAAGATTCCCCTCTAGCACCCAATGACATTTTTATGCAATTATGATGGGCTTTCATATACTTATATGTGCCTTGAGCCTCAAAACATCACATAGGTTGCATTTATGTGGTGTTCAAATATTAATGCACACATATATTTAGCTTGTCTCTCTGAATAAATTGTTAGGAAATAGGTAGTTTTTGTACGTATATTGTTGTGTCATTGTTTATAAGGCTTCCCAAGGACAAATAGGTCAGGCGATGTTTTGTGGGGGAATTGATGCATAATGTAGGATTTAGATATGAGTATATGGGACTGTGGCATATAAAAGCAATCTGGTTTAAATGCCGTTAGACTGCTGATAAATGAAAGACATAATTAGGGCTGTTTATGTTATGACTGTTATATCTCTTTCTCTCTCAGAGGAGCAGGCTTTGAGGAAGGAGAGACTGTGTGTGAAGTTGGTCCCCAGGCACAGCGCTGATACGGCTATATGCAATGTGGTTATACAGGGGAAATCAAAGCACAGCCTCACTAATTATACATTTATAGGGTAAGATATCATATCTTTGGTATGACAAGCATGGCATGCTTTTTTTGAGAGTTATGTGTGTGTATTTGATGCAGATGGTTTGGTCACTATTCCCTGTGAGGTTAAAGAAGTACCAAAGTAAATATCCTGGAGCCATGCTTATTATGCTGTCTGAATCGTCATTTTTAAACCGAAGTGGATTGTTCTTCTGGTCTGTGTGTGTGTTTTTTGACCAGCTCCTATTTCCTCTAGTGCACCTCAGTGCCTGCGGCCTGCTACAGGCATTATGTGCGCTTGCTTTACTGGTGCTGCTCTTCTGACAGTGTTTAAAGCCACCCCTTATATGTCTTACAAACATTATACAGTTATAAAAATGATAAAAGTTTGAGGTCAGCAAATGTAAGACCTTTTTTAAATGTATTTAAATACTCTTATGTTGATCAAAGCTTGATTACAAATACAGTAAAATAGTAATATTGTGAAATATTATTACATTTTAAAATAACTTTTCTATTTTAATATATTTTAAAATGTAATTTGTTCCTGTGATTACTCCAGTCTTCATTGTCACATGATCCTTTAGAAATCATTATAATATCAGCCCTCTACGGACACCTTGGCAATTCAATCGCCATTGGCTAGTACATTTTTTTGTTTACTCGCCAGACTGATAAACACTTTTATATCGACCGTGTTAGTTGATCTATACCGGGTGATGGGCGCCGCCATGTTAGTTCGCGCTGAATCCGAGCTGTGGGATTTACAACAGGCAAATTCATCCTCTCCTACTGAAACACGTTAAATTAGGTCTCCGGTAAACTGGGAGAAGAGCTGAGTAAACTTTATAGTTACCTACACAATCTGTATATGATATCAATAAAAACATGTAGTCAGATTATATTTGGTAGGATTATTATTTCCGTTTCCATAGAAATCAGCGTGTATTTTACATAAATTACTATAACTGTATGGTTTTGCTAGTACTTATGTGTATTTAAATGTCTGAAACCTAAAATAAGCATTATATGGTTGAAAACACTGAATATTTGTGATAATATGACAAGCGCTCGCGCTAACCAGAGCGCGAAAGCAGATTTAAATTCAGCAGTTGATGACGTGACGCACTGAACGTTCTAATCACACCGGTGTGATCGTACGCTTCAGGGACCAGCCAAGACTGATCACACCGGTGTGATCGTATCAATTCTCTCTCTCTCTCTCTCTCTGCGTGTGTGTGAAACAAAGCGACGGCGAGTTGTGCGCCTTCACACTAGAGTTTACGGTACGTTAAATACAGGTGCGTTCTGCACATCCATTCAGATGAACTGAAAAACAGCACAGATCGCTTGACGGAGAGTGAAACTCTGAAGCGCTCAGTCAGAGTGTTCTGTGAGTGAAAATATATCTGTGCTACACGTATACTTAACCTCCAACTCACACACTGGCGAGTAAACTCTGAGAATTTATTAGCAATTGGCTAATATTAGACATAATTTAGTCGCCCAGAGTAAGATTTAGTCGCATATGCGAGTGATTTACTCGCAATGTAGAGGGCTGAATATGCTAATTTGATGCTCAGGAAACATTTCTCATTATTATGTACAGTAAGGGTGGGCGATATGACCAAAATCACGATATGAATACATTTATTTCACGGTAACAATATATCACAGTATAGTTATTTTTGCTTGTCATATCAATATCAAAATTTTGGATACAATAGAAATTTCATGATTCTTGTCACCAGTGCAAATATCACAAAAAACGAATAACCTAAAAAAAAAAAACTCACTGAAGACAAGTAAACAGTCATAAAATAAGATTAAATAAGAATAAGCAACTAATTACCAGCAATAGGACAAAAAAAAATACAGTAGAACAAAGAAATAAGAAATGCAAATGCCTAAAAATTCTTCACTGTGTAAATTAAATATATATTTCTCCTTACTAAAGTTATAAAAGTGATTTAGTCAAGAGCAATAGGAGATTTTCTCCCTTTTTGTTGTTTGATTAACATGAGTGACAGACAGCAGGAATATTAGACTGCTGTCACTTTAAGAGCTGCCAATATACTGTTACACATGTTTTCTTTTTCAGCTGTTTGCTTTCACTTAATACCTAAGTTACTGTGTTTACAGGGATTCTTGCAAAGACAAGCATTTTGACACATACAGTGTGTGTATTTAACCATTCAAGGCCTATAAAGCAGCAAAAATAACAGTTCAATACTCCCGCACTCTATGAGCACCGTCTTCATGTGCACGTGCCTCGCTGACAGTGCTCAGAAACAGTCTCTCAGACAGCGCGCACATATAGCGAAATTAGTTCTCTCTCACTGCTGGTTGCATTTCAACGGCTTAAATTAATTTGTTTTTAAACCGCAGTGCTTAATAAAATGTGTACAAATGATAGCACAGCAACGTCACGTGAGCATGTAACCGCGATCGAGAAGATAGTCCAAAATCTCTACCAGTTGACAGATTTCTACCGGTTAATCATGTCTACCGGTATATCGCCCACCCATTGAAAACAGTTGTACTTCTTTATAGTCTTGTGGAAACTGAGATACATTTTTTCATGATTATTTGATGGATAAAAAGAGAAAAATTAATTTATTTGAAAGTCTTTTGTAACATTAGATATGTATTTAGTGTCACTTTTTGATCAATTTGATGTGTCCTTAATTTCTTTTAAAAAGTAAAATAAAGACTTTCAGACAATAGTGTATGCATACATATAATTTTAAATGTTCATGATAATAAAACAAGCTGTTTGCTTGTTGCAACCACAGTGAGCTGAATGGTTTGGGGATTTGGTATCAGCTGGGAAAAGTCATTAAGTCACAGGATACAGTGCACAACACCCCCTCTACCTCTGGTGTTGCCAGGTAAGACCCTTCACCAAGAATATACACATACTATATTCCCTGTTTTAATAGGATATTCCTTAACACAGAAGGAGAAATTGTTCATTGAGTGTTGTCAGATGAGGGATAGTCCAACAATCTGTAAAATTAAGTTTCTGAGTAAGAAGTTGGAAATTTCTCCTTTTCAAGTTCAAGAACAGAATGTAGCATAAGATAACTGAGTGTGTTTCCACTGATAACCTGAAGTTCAGCAGGGAGGGACAAAACAGAAAGTGCTCAAGCAGGAGAGACCGCCGTTAGGAGAGCGCAGTCTGTTGTCTGCTCTGACACACAGTTTGCCCAGCGGCCTCACATACAAACACACAGCCTGGAGGGAAGAAGACAAAGAGGGAGTGTGACTTTGTACCTCATCCAACTCAAACATGTCAATTATTAATGTGCAGGAAGTAGTGGGGTTTTTCCTCTGTAAATAGTAAATAAACAATCACTGCTCCCGTCCTATAGTTGATAGAGCGGAGAGGTTGGTGGGGGTATGCGACTGTGCCAAATGAAAATGCCAGATTTGAGTGTGCCAGAAGGCTTTGAAGGTCCTGGCACTGCAGTTGGGGCAAGTACACATAAAGCTTAGTTGGAGTTTTATTTCTGCAGACTTTACCCACTTTGTATTTCAATGCCTGTACAACAAGTTGCCATTCCAGTGCATTTACCTCAAGACTTTACTGCTTTAGAAGTTATAGATGTTGGTCGGTTAGTCAACAAACATTAGCTTTGTTCCAAAACGTAGTAAACTAACAACCTAACCTCCATGGAACCAAAAGTGACTGATTAGGAACAGTCTACATTGACAGAAACTGAGCAATTGGACTGAACATTCAAGTGATTTCAGTTAGGGCTGCACAATTAATCGAATTTCTAATTGCGATTACAATTATGGATGCCACAATTACGTAATCGTTCAAAGTGGCAATTAATCGTTCTAAGTCCACTTATGTTATTCTGTGTGCTTAAGATATGTTTTTTTCTTTCTAAATGTTATCTTAAGGGCTTTTCCATTGTTTTAGTTTTAGTGTAACATTATAATACCATTCATATTTTATATGTATTTTTATATATATTTTATATACTTTTTTTTATAATTTAAAGAAGAAACCAATCCGATGTATATTTGACATTTGAGGCTTAATACTATAGAAAAGCACTAAAGGTTTTTCAGTTAGAGTGTTTTCAGCTTGTTAATTTTCATATAAAAATACGGCATGCAGTTGCATCAAACAATGGTATAAACATCATTCAATGTAAATTGTGATAATCATAATTAATAATCACAATTACAATTTCAAGGGAATAATCGACAATTATGATTTTTGTCATAATCGTGCAGCCCTAATTTCAGTATAAAGGGTACACCGGAACACGCCCCCTCAGCCGGACTGAGTGGCAAAAGAGCCTGCTGAATGAATGGATTTAATAGGGGAAACTGCGAAAACAAACGATTATCAGTTTAAACTAAAGGTTGTTGGACTGATATAGCGTTCCTTACAACTTACCAAATATCCAGTGGTCCATGGATATTGATGTGCAGCCAGGAATCATGTTTCCTGATGTTTATATGTGGCTGATTTCAACAAATCAGCAAAATTTGCAAATTTGCCTGTGAACGCATTTTGTAAATACAAAATAGGTTGGTCTAAATCCGGGTGATCACTTTATCGATGTTATATATATCGTCATATCGTCCAGCCCAAAAACTTATATAGTTTTTGTCAGTGTTTATTTAAAAACATCCATGCAGGATATAAGATGGTAAATATTTAATTGGTGAGTTGTCAATACGATATGTAACAATACAATATATAGGGTATGATTTTACCGCAAAATTCAACATATTAACATAAAATGATAACTGCAAATTTGTGTTTTTCGCTGCCTGAAGTCCATTTGTTTCTGCGAATTGCAGTGATTCATTTGTTTCTCTTTTCTGTAGCTTTCGGCAGTCTGTAAAAATATACCTTAGATTTCTTGTCAAATCTATTTGTACAGTCAATCGTAAAGCTCTTTCTCGTTTTAGATGTGTTTTGTGGGTTGTCGCAGCATTCATGCTGAAAACCAGTGCTGCCATTTAGTCTTTTTGCCACTCAGTGGGCGGAACCGCCGTCATTTGTAGTAAAATTAACCATAGTTTTACCACAAATAAAACCCAAAACCTATGGTTACTATAGTTAAATCATGGTAACACCAAATTAACCATGGTTTAACCATAGTATTTGTAGTAAAAATGTGGTTATACAAATAGTAATCAGTATGGCAAAAAACACAGTTAATACTCTTTTACTATAGTAAAACCATGGTTAATTTTTATAAGGGTAACAAGCATTAAATATGCTTAATCAATGAAGCATAAATACATAGTGCACAAATATTTAGTATTTTCTCAGGTGTGTTTTTTGCTTTTTATGCTTTTATTCAATTATGAAGGTGCTTTAAAACGAATAATTGTATATTGTATTGTTGCCTAACTGTCCATACTATCATATTTTGTACATGCAACATAGCTATTTTTTTTTTTTATATTTAAAAAATTAGCTGTCAATACAGATGCTGTATTTATTGCATCTGCCATGTTTTCTCACTCACACGTCCCCAACTTGGAAGAAGAAGAAAAAAAGAAATACAGAGTTTCCTAATTATAATGACTTTTGTGCCATTTATGTGCTAAATACTTGTCGTAAATTCAGTCTTTTCAAAATGTCTTGAACGCATTATTATGCATCAGGAGTGATGCCTTACAATGCTGCCTATGTAGTAATCTTGCTAGATTTTGGAGCGGAACAATAGAAAACATCTTTCTACACATTTCAGTGGACAAAACATATTTGTCAGATGTATCGTCAGATGAATAATCAAACACGCCAGTACCAAACTATACAACATTGAACAGACTATCTTTTTCCGTCAGTTTTGTTCACTTCAGATTAAATATGGCGTCGATTCTGAGTTGGGCTTATTCTCACATAAATTCTCCGTGATCATTGGTTGCTTTCATCCCAAGATGAGCATAAGATGTTCCAGTGGGCTCCACTTGGAACATTGTCTGAAGTTTTGCTCTTTGAACTTTTGCGCAAGACCGACCTCTGAAACATACCGTGGTTTCGTGGCTTGAATAAAGCCCTTTGTGCCATGTGTTTTTTGGAAGGGGCAGTTATAGGGGAGAAGTGTTTGATGTCTCTGAGTCATCCTACATCCAGTCCCACACATTCACACACTTCGTCTCACCCTGTTAATTCCTCACTCTTTTGAAGCCACTTTTCAAGTTGGAGAAGAATAAATTGTACCTCCAAGCGAGGATCCGCGCCTCCCCACTCCGATACCTGCTGTGATCACAGACTGTGCACTTTTGTGTTATTATTACATTTCATGCTTCTACGTCTGCGTGAATGTCCAACTGCCATCTGTGAATCTGTGAAAAAAGTTATTGGTTTAAGAGGCATAAGAGGTAACCAATTGTTTTATTGAAGACGTCATTGGACTTTTCCTGTTTTCAAGACTTAAGCATTACGTTAAATTGAATGTATCTGCTACAGAATAACACTTTTCTGATTTTAGTCTATGTTAGTTAGCTGTGAGGTCATTTATATGGTATTGTTCTTCTAAAAGACAAAATACTTCAAAAAGTAATTTAATTTCCATTTAAATGTCCAGAATATCCCACCATTTGTTTGTTATTGTAAACTAAAGCTATTAAAAATAATTTCTGGTCATTTAAATTATAAAACAAAATAAAATGTAAATATTAGATGAAAAATGTTGCATTTGAATCTAGCATGAAAATGCTGAATTAATACTAGTACTACAATTTAAATAAAAATAAATTAAAACTAAATAGAAAACTAAATTAAAACTGAAACTGAAAATATAAAAATAAAAGCTAATGCATGGTAATAAATACTCTATTATACTAATATATAAATTCTGAAATAAGATAAATGATACTAAAAAATTATGATAAAAAAATATGATATAAAAAAATTGATTAAAAAAAAGTTCATCAAATGATTTGATGGGATAGTTAAGATTTGATTTCATTTGTTCAGAATAAAATGTAATATGCTTGACTTTCCCTGTGATATAACACGACCAACTATATTAAAAACCCTCTGGGCCTTTTTGGTCACTTTTGACCGAAAAATTTTACCTTTCAAATGTTTAATGAAAAATCTAAATCAAAATAATAAAATACATTTTGCATACTATAATAACAATAGTATGATAAAATTCTAAATAATAGTTAAAATATTACTGGACAAATATATATTAGATTGATAATTAAAGATAGACTAGAAAAAAAGTTACATTTCAATGCTTAAATCACATATGACTATGAAGGTACCAAGTGTGACCCCCAACAAAGAGGCTCAGAGGGTTAAAGGCAAGATAATATATTGTTAAAAACAAAGGAATAATGGAAAATAAAGCTTTTAGAATAGGGAACCTGCATTGTGTGTCGCATTACAAGGTTTGATGCTGTTCTCGCCTCATTTCACACAAACTCTGCGGTCCCATCAATGTTTTACTGTTTGTATGACTCTTTTAAGATGCCCTCAAATTTAAATGCCTTTTACAGTTATAGGAAAGATGTTTTAAACATAGTCAATAAGGAATAAATGTTTAATGACCCCTTTAACTTTGAATGCTGGTGGTTCTGCAAATAAACCTTTTTGCCTCGGGCTACAAGGACACGAATCACTGTGTGTGCAGACTACTGAGTGTAAAGTTGTTCAAATCTCAGATTCCCTTGCTGCCTGTTTGAAATTTCAACGAATTTTTGTGAAGTATTTATGTAAAAAATAAAAAAAATAAATAACTAAAATTATAGTCTGCAATGTATTTTATTTTTACCAATAGCCTTATGCTTTAGGTGTTATGATTGCACCATACTATATCTGCCATTAAATTACCTGGTGTCAATTATGTGACCCCCATTTCATTCAAACTGGACCTGGTCAATCCAGTTCCCAAACCATAGATTTTAGGGTTGTTGTTCTTCAGGGTGAGCTTCTTCTCCCGTCTGCGCTGCCATTTGTCGTCCTGATAAAACTGTCATCTCTCGCTCTGATATCTGACCTCTAGATTGACAGAGAACATAAAGTTGCCTTGTGCTAATATTTCGGTTTCTCTTTTTCTTCATAGAATCAAGGTTTCAGGCATTTCTCTCTGAATGATAGGGCCATATACAGTAGGGCAGGACAAGTTTTTATATCCAAAAGCTGAACAATATAAATGTAAAGGTCAAGCATATTTTCCATTGTGAGCAGGAAGCCTTTTTTATGCCTTCCCATGATTCACTCCACTGACTCACTACTGGAGCTCAGTAAATATAAATTCATATTGGCTGAACTTTGGAATAAAGTTCTATCGATAGATAGATAGATAGATAGATAGATAGATAGATACTGGTACAGGTTGTACATGGGAACATCTTGGATTATGAGTACTCTATACAGCATATGAGTAGCACGGATGGACGGGTGTCAGTGTTCCCGCACTTTGTTGGTTTCTGTGACCTCTGTGTCACCTACTCAACATCAGCTCTCCAAACAACGGCTGATCTACCAGTTCTGAGGGAAGGCAGGCCCTGTATGAGATCTGTTGTGACACCATCCTCAAATGTGTTTTTCCGACACTCTTCTGTTTACCCTTTCCCAGAAAGCCCTAAAAAGCGTGCAAATTTCCATACACATCAAGTAAACTCAAACTGAGCAGTGCCACAAACAATAGAATCATCAGCAAAGATCTGTGGCTCTTTAGAGATTCTACACTCCCATATTCCGCCGTGGAATTCTTCAAGATTCTTCCTTCTCCACACCTGACATGGAACTTTAAGTGGGGTAATGACAAGCGGGAAAGCCGCCACTGCAGAGAGCAGCTGTCTACAAGCCATGGGTTGTGTGGGCTGCCTGCTCGGAGCGAGCGCTGAGGTGTTGTCATCGAGGATCTCGGATGAGTGTCAAAACACCAGCTTCCAGATTCCTCTCAGTTCGCGGCGCATTATTTTTATATATCGTTTTTATCCCAGTCTTTGCCTCACCGAAGGCTTATGCGAATTTGTCCACAGTGTGACGGATGTTCCCGACGTCTCCTCCCCGAGATGGACTTGTGCTTCCGCTTCTACACCGATGTCTTCTTGAGTTTCTCATCAGCCACCCATGGAGATTCCAGCATGTGGCATTGGGCTTTTGATATTGAGATTACCCTGACTAATTGGCTCCTTTACGAGGCTCCTCAATATTCCCAGGCTGTAATTTTGCCTTGCCAGTAAATAATGTACAAGTTAGCAACCATTTTTGTTCATGCAACAGTTTTAAAATACACAAAATTATTTTCCGTTTCATCACTGATGGTAGTCCAACCACAATTCGGTCTTATTTTAGTCTACCTACACTACTAGGATGTGCCTGTCTTCTCATTTGAAGACTCTGCTCTAATTTGCCCAGTCCTTCATCCCAAGTCGAGCCTCTTCCTCCTCCTACCAGGGATTGTGATATTCTTGAGTGCTTGTCTTTGTGTCCACTTGTCTTCCATTTGGCCTTATTAGGAATCAACCATCAACTGTCCTCTGAGTTTGTGCTTTGAGACCTTCGTCTGTCTTCAAACTCCCATCTTTCTTGGCCTCATCGTCATCCGTAGATCTAAGTGGAGCATGTTGAAGATCCTTGAAATTTCCCAGGCTGTAATATTGCCTTGCCTGTAAATACTGTACAAGCTAACAATCCTTTTGGTTCATGGAAAAGTTTTAAAGTACTTTTGTTGTTGTTGTTAGTCTTATCACTAGTGGTAATCCAACTGCAATTTGGTCTTATTTAGTCTACATACACCTTTTGGAAGTGCCTGTCTCCTCGTTTGCCTGTCGATCCTTATTTGTCCAGTCCTTCATCCCGGGTCAATCCTCTTCCTCCAACTACCAGGCATTGTGATATTCTTGAGTGCTTGTCTTTGTGTCCACTTGGCCTTATTAGGAATCAACCATCAATTGTCCTCCAGGTTTGTGCCTCGAGACCTGCATCTGTCTTCAGACTCAATTAATTCTTGACCTCATCATCATCCGTAGATCTAAGTGGAGCATGTTGAAGATCTAAAATACCACAAACCATTTGAGGCTTATGCTGTGGTGTACGAGTTAAATTGTTTACATTGTAATCCCAGTTCTGCTTTAATTCTGGGAGGTATTGTGGTATAATTAGATATTCAAAATTGGGATTTGTGTCAGTGTGGCTCTGATGGGTTTGAATGATGATTAATTGTAGTCAAAACTCCAGTGGCCGACGTAATGCAAGCTCATGCCGCCGTTGATTATGTAGCCATGTTTGTGTTTTAAGAATTAGATGTGTAATTGATATGCCATATGCTACCCAAACCCGATGTACCCTAAACTGTTAAAAGCAGAGAATTGGGATTGAGTATGGTTACACTGTTTGACAGCTCTGAAGATAGGGAAACGCTTGCTCCTGAAACTTATATTATAGTTTTATTTCACTTTTTGAGAGGCGGCTCAAAGTCATAAAGTTTTGGAGATTGGGTTTTTTTTTTAGTTGCTCTATATAAATATTATATTTTTAACATATACACGACGTTAAATAATCTTAAGATGGTTGATTTTCTGAAGACCAGCTCTTATCTCTATTTTGACCTTATCAAATTGGTGATGTTTTACGTCCAAATAGATTTGTGTGTCGTAAACAGGCTTTTCACTGAATATATCTCATTTCCATTTTCTGTATCGCTCGGTATCATTCGCTATTGTTTTGGCTTGCTCCAGTGACTGGGGTAGTTGAGGCCAGTTTCGATGAAAGAGCATCCGGACTGTCTCCTTTCAGTTTATGGCTGTTTGTGAAATGTCTGGATGCGCGTAGAACCATGTCCCCGGCTTTCTCTCCCCCCTGCGTTCGAGTCAACCTTTGCAAACGAAGGGAAGTCTTCATTAAATGTGGCAATCGGTTCCACAAGATTGATGCCAACCTTTTAAAAATTCACCATTGGGCCGAATTGAACACGGGCAAATGCTGATGCAGATGAACAGGGAGAAGTCGGCCCCATCGAGAGAAATAAATCTGAGTTGCAGGCTTCAGTTCATAAATACCACAGGCTGTCAGGGAGCATGTTTTATGGCCCCTGATAGAAATTACTGCATTTATTTATCTCATCACACCTGATAGAAATGCAGAGTAGCCACTCACGGCAGACCTGTCTTCAGTTTACTCACGAGTTGAATACTAGAGCTGACCCCCAGTTCCCATTCATTAATTCGGATGAATATGTACAGTAGATTTCTGGTGGACAGGGTGTTTGACTGAAAAAAATGCTTTCAGAAAGAATCAATGACTGTGTTTTTGATAATTCAGTTTTTGCTTAGCGGATTTCTACACCAAAGTAACCAACCGGATTTGCATTTGCATCTACACCCCGGCCCGAGCGCTTCAACCATTTCATCTATTTATTTCAAACATACCCCTCCTCCATTTTCAACATCTAGGCATCTCCTGCTTTGCATTGATATCACATTTCAGAAGCTTTTCCAACATCCACTTCTGCACTTACCTTCCTAACTTACTCTCAAATTCAGATTCTTCCGCCGGCTAAATGACATCTTACTCCCCTTGGCAGTGTCACTTTGCTCCTAATCTTCTTCCAAACATGACTCTGTCTGACTTTAATGCATCTGATGCATCCTGTAACCTGTTGGAGATGCTCATTTGGTCTTCAAAGCATGTCTAAAGCAGAATTATGCAGCGCTCTTGAAGCAGAGAGACTCAGGCAGCGAGCACTGAATTTATTGATTCCCGTGAGTGAGTCAGAGAGTGTAATTCACCAGCACCTGATTGATGAGGAGAGCAAGTTCAAACTGTCCATGAAGTGCAACGCACGCTATTTTTGCTCTTTCCCAAAACTTTGATATGGATAAGCAGTTTGACTTGAGACCAGCAGAGGATTATTTTATGCAAAATATTTATTATTAATAATAATAATAATATTATTATTATTATTCTCTTTGACAAATTGCTTTTATTCCTCTTTTCATTCAAGTCTAAATGCAGAAATATAATGAAAATTAATTAATATTAATAACAATAATAAATAATCGTATTGGAAATATAAAATATTTTATAGTAAATTGCATGTATGAAAGTATAAATGTAGTAATACAAAATGTGAAAATTGTATTATAAAAATATAGAATGTTTGATAATATAATATAGATATATTTGATAATATTGATAATATAAATTATTATTTCTCTATTTTATTATAATAGGATGAATCTATTTTATAATAATAATAATAATAATCTTTTATCATTTTATTATTATTATTTATATAATTATATTAATTGAATTTCATTATTATAAATTATTGGTTGGATTTAATTTGTTTATCAGAAAATTGGCTTCTGAAAATTTGGTTTGAATATTTTCAGCATAATTACTGCAACATTATTAGATTCATTGGCACTTCTATAGTATAATAGGAATCTAGTGTGATGCTCCAAGGAAATAATAAAAAAAAGTCCAACACTTTAGCTGTCCACGCAGGGTGACACTAATAATCTAACCAAAGACACCCTCCTTGGACTGATGAGGTGGTTGTGTGTGTATAACTGTGTGTATAAGTTTTAGGACCGTTTCTGGACTGCTACTGTTGTTGGTTTGTGTGTGTGTTTGTGTGTGTGTGTGTGTGTGTGTGTGTGTGTGTGTGTGTGTGTGTGTATACCATACTTGCTTAGGAACCCTTCTTATTACCACTGACTCCATGACAACCGCTCACTGGCACCTAAGAGCCACAGACAGGGAGGGAGAGAAAATGGGAGGTTAATGATCAGATGGAGTCAGTGATTCACAGTGGTTAAAGATGGAGACCCACAATCCCTAACATTAATGATTCCTGGTATATTTATATCATATTTTTATATTCTAGTTTCAAGAACTCTTTAAAGAGCTGATTCATTTGTGGAGCACAGTGTTGTACAGTCCAGTAAAGTACGCGAGATCTCATCAGTTTGCTGCGTCGTTCACAATGTGGCACTTTGAAGATTTGAATTGTGCAAATTGCGTTCATGACAGATTTTATGGTCCGTGTTTGCGTTGTTATCTGATTTGCATAATTGCTTCATAATTCTGCAGACACCATGTGTAAATAAACGGTCCTGAAATTCTAAAATGCAGAACGATTTCTATTGAATTGCTGTGTGAGATCTCCTTCCAGAATCATTTTTCTGAACACAGTGATTCTTTTGAACATTTCCATTAATTATTTCTTATGTCTTTGCACATAGTTAATGAGGTCAATTCTGCCTCTCTTTCCTAGAAAATTCCCAGAGTCTCCGGCCTCCAGTCCTACTAAAAAGAACATGGTCAGGCCAGACTATGAACACCAAATCTACAACATCTACACCAAATCAGGTCAGTCCCTCTGTAACTATTATCTCAAAAGTTCAGCATTAATTTTGGGTAATTCTAGCAAACATTTACAGCATCGGTACACAACCTTCTGTGAAATTGACTTTAGTGACATTGCTACAATTATTGTTAACACTTCAAGTGGCAGAAAAGAAATACACCAATGACGTGTGCACTTCTATGCAAACATTAGGAGAATGTGATATGTGCGCTTCAGGAAATCCCATTGACCACCTCACTCTGCAGACCTGTCTTCCATGTCCAAAATATAACTTGAGTTTGGGATGTGAAGGCATGCTTGTGTGTTTTTTTCTGGCTGGAGAGAGACACCATGTGGTGAGGATGAGCTAATCTGTAGCACAGAGGAAGAAATCACACTGTATTGAGGTACATACATCAAGGTCCAAAGCTGACATTTGGTCACACATGCTTATGTGCTTTTTTTGATATAGGTTTTTTTTTTGGTAATTAATGATAAAATGTGCAGGTCATACAGTGTATAACTTGCACTTGTAATCATGATTTTATTCTTCATATTTTCATTTTAGTGGCTTAATGTGAAGAATATACCACGTGTTGCTGGAGAAGAAAAAAGTTAGATGATGTGCAAGTTGCTAGTTATTTTGACCCTCAATTCATTTGATTTGGATTTTTTGATGGTTTTTATTTACTATATTTTAGCTTCAGTTTGTATTTTCATTAATTGCATTAATACCTCTTTGCTCTTAAAACAGCCTTAAGGAGACTTCAGGAAGTCACATATAGATTTTATGCATACTGTGATTGCGCGATTACAGGCACGTTGATCGTATCAAGGCTTCAGTGGTTAAAATAAGTGACTGACACATTAAACTCTGCCACTTGCCTTTGACGTGGTTAAAGGGACAGCAGATTGACTTGTTCTCGAGTGAGGCCGAAGAGAAAGGAAAGGTTCTGTCAGCACGTGGGCTGATGCATTCTGCTTCCCTGTCGCCATGGTAATGCCATTTGACTGACATGCAGACATGCTCTGCCACCAATCATCACTCTGTCACCACAAGTAGTGAATTCTATTGATCCTCCTTTAGCAACGTCTCTGTAACCGTCAGGAACTGTGTTCACAGGCGAGCTTAGCAGCGGAGCAGTATGTTGTCTAGTTATCCAGTGGATATTTTGGTATTTTTTTATTGATGGAGATAGTAGAGACACAGGGAATGTGTACACAAACTGCTGTGCCACAGTTCTGACAATGTTGCCTTAAGCTTCTTATAAATAATAATTATTATTATTGTTTTATTGTATAATTATATATATTTCGGTTACACTTTATTTTAAGGTGTCCTTGTTACAGTGTAAATTATACATGTATGTACTGAGTAATATTAATTAACTACATATACTTATGGTTAGGGTTAGGATTAGGGTTTGGATTAGGGTTACTTGCATGTAATTATAAAAAGAAGTACATGTAATGTGTAACAAGGACACCTTAAAATAAAGTCTTACCCATATTTCTATAAATAAATTATATTATAATTACATGTTATAAGATATATGTGCATGTTTACGTATATTTATTATATAAATTAGCATGCACAAATATAACATGTAATTGTAAATTTAATTATATTGTATAATTATACATATTTCTATAAATTAATTATATTAGAATTACGTGTTAGAAGATATGTGCATTGTAATGTATAAAATAATATACACACAAATTAGCATGCACACATATCTTATTACATATAATTATAATATGATTTATTTATAGAAATCTGTATTATTATTACTACTACTACAACTACTACTAATTTGTTAAATCTATTTAATTTAATTATGCATTTATTTTTTTATTTAAAATGTAGAATTAGTATTATTATTATAATCATTATTATTATTACTTTTTTTATTATTATTATTATTATTATTATTGTTGTTGTTGTTGTTCTTGTTGTTAGAGACTTTTATTGAATTTTCTTCATGAATTGAGTTATGACCTGAGGAGCAAGTGTGGGGTTTCAAACAGACAGCTGGATTTACCTTAATCGTTGGGGACTCCGCGCCCTCGCATATGTGCATATATGTATGCGCGTGGATGTTGACAGCTGGCCAGGTTCGAGCTGGGCTAAAACCATGTGCGCTCTGTCAGGCTCGTAGCACCAGCTCCTTCAGGACTGATGAATTGCCTGCTTTCTTGATTAAACCCTCCGTCACTTCCCAACAAAACACACCCATGCAAAAAAAAAAAAAAGACGAGGGCATTAAAA
>NW_015549630.1:375235-393599 GCF_001515605.1 Sinocyclocheilus anshuiensis | reverse complement strand
AAAAAACCACCCATGAAAAAAAAAAAAAAAGACCAGCGCATTAAAGACTAGTCTAGCGCAGGAGACTCGACATGTCTGGGAATCTGTCATCGTCAGCCACATTATGTGCGGATTTGAGGTGCCGGTGCTTTGACATTTATTAGCAGAGTATTAAAAACTAATTCACATAGATTTGGCAACCTTCATTCACTTGACAGTCCACGCTCATTTTAACAAGTTGGGTCTTTCTAGACTTCACAACCTCTTACTTTGTTTCACCACCGCCTCTTTGAAGCTGAGCAGATTTTTGGTGTCATTTATTTTTCATTTAGCTTGATGGCTTGAAGGAAATATTTCCTAATTAGCAAAGGAATCAGAGTGAAAAAGAGTCCGTTTGCAACATCTGTGAGGTGATGGATTTGAATACATTCTTTTTTGGGAGTATTAATGAAGTAATACTTAGTCTATCAGAAATGAGCATCGTATGAGCTGTGATTCTCTAAATGTTTTTTGTAAAGGGAACTTCATATTGTTAATATCTTTTTTATATGTGGTAAGGAGCTTGACTTTTACCACTTGTCATTTTCATTCTTGTCTATAAAAAAAAAAAAGCAACAGATACTCATAATAACACAGATATTCAATATCCCCTATGTAAGTAACATATCTATTGCATTAATCACAAAAATAATGACAATGCCTTTATTAAAGATTATATATAATGCCAATCAATTATTCCTTGGTGTATTAAAGGAAGATCAATCAAGAGGTGCCTGGAGAGAAAGATAAAAATACAGAGATGTTTCAGTATTACCTTAAGTTTGCAAAATATCAGAGCGAGTGACAATGATTTTTGATTTTCCGGAACTGCTATTAGTCCCCTTATTAAAGTATGTGCATCTGCTTTTAATTTGCTCCAAATAATTGGAAAATGCAACAGAGCTTTCCAATTAAAGCGCCACTTTGCGCACTTTAATAATACCCCCATAATATTAGAGCTTATGAAATGACAGGTGAGCTGGTGTATGAATAAAACATAAAGGCTCGTAATAAGAGACAGGAAAAAAATGGCAGACAGTTGTTGGGGGGTTTTTAAAATGCTTGACTTAATTTGCATATATTAATCTCTTCTTTTCAGCCTTATCGAATATTCGTGCGTATTTGAAGTTAAAATAGTGATGACAGGCCGGGGTACGCTTCATTTTTCCACGGATTTATTGCTCCTATAATTCAGGATCTTTAATAAGCCACTATGACTGATCCTCCAAGTTCTGTGGAATTTCGTTAATTGTTCCAGATGGTGCTCACTGATTATGCAAAATGACTTTTCTTTTTCCCCCACTTTTTATTTTTTTTCACCGTCCCCGACCACACTGTTTTTTGATTGACTAACACAGAGAAAAAAGATTATTTTTGGGCCAGCACTTTCATTAGGAAGCCTCTCATCAGGTTTCAAACAAAAGTTCCATCTTATCTCTGGCTGCAGACTGCGCCGTGACTAGCGCTCCAGCTAGCGCTTGGCAGTCGAGGAGGATTCCGTAGGCTTTTAATCGTGACTCTAATCTCGTGTAGCCGGCAGCTCTCTCCACCAGTGTGGCCATATTTTACAATACCGAAACACTTTAGGCTGAAGGATTAGAGAACATGCACTCGGGCTAGCGACACAAAAACTCATCTGCTAAGTGCGGCTGCTCCATGGCTGGATGGCTAGCCTTGAGGAGCTGGTTGATTAAAACCCCCCAAAGCTAGGCCACCATTTTTCTGCTCCTCCTCTCTCATAGCCGAGGGCCCATTGAAAGTTCACCTTGATTCTGTTTAGCATCAGCTAAATTGCCCTAAATGAATTGTGTATGGATATTTGATGGGTGGCGGTGGGGGGGACTAGGAGGGGAATAGACATAGACCAGATTTACAGCTGTGTTTTACTTTCGATGGGTACACGATTTAAGCCGCGCAATTTCGGGGCAATAAAACCGTTCTGAAAGGGAGCCAAGGACTTCAGGTTGACGACAGGGCATGAGAGACTGCATACAGCTTCTTTTCCAAAAAAGCCATTAATGATTTATTCCCGTGGCCTACGTAGAGAGGGAGCCTGGGGAAAATGCAGAGGGGGTTTACAACTTGCTTGGCTTGTGTGCAATGCATGATAGCAAATACCACTGAACCTATGACTGATTTGACATCTGAAGTTTTGTTTCTGGATTAATCCAGATTTAAGACTCTACCCTCAGTCTTCCTTTAGGGGGTCTTTTCCTTTAGAGTTTTGGCACCTATACTAATATGCACATTGTACCATATCACCCTCTTTACATTTTTTTTTTTTTTTTACGCTGCCATTGCAAAATAATTGGAATAATTATTGTCAAAGTACATATACTTCTACACTTACATTTGTAATTTTACCTATTGCATTTTAATTTTGAAGGGTCAATTAAAAAAAAAAAAAACTTCTGAATTTATTTATTTATTTATTCATTTATTTATTTAAAAATCCTTTTACATTAAACAATAATTTCTAGACCCCTGATCTAAAACTTATTTGAGGTATAGGAGACTCTTGTATTTTTATTTATTTGTTTGTTTGTTTGTTTGTTTATCTATTTATTTATCTATTCATTTATTTATGCTTTATTTGTTTAAACATAGAAATAATAAAAAAGATATGGGGTAAAAATGCCCCTGTTTGAGTTTTTGTCTCATATTTATATCATATTAAATTTATGCATTTAGCAGACGCTTTTGTCCCAAGTGCAAATTGTTCATGAGGATTAGGCTAATCATCCCATATAGAAAACATCTCAAGTAAAATTAATCATGTTTATAAAGATAAACATGGGTTTATTATAGCCCACTTACAATTTACATTTCAGAGATCATTACAAATAAATTATTAAATGCTAAAACTGAATAAATTTAAATGAACAAACTTGGCATTGCATTTGCAACCATGTGAAAACGGGGTGCTGCAGCCCCCTCAGCACTTCCCGCGTCCCTGCACTGATTTCTAGTTGTGTCCTCTTTTGGAAGGCCAAACACAGTACTTTCGCTTTCACAATAAATATAAAGACAAAGCAGAACTGTTCGTCTCTGAGCAACACACAGGGCATTTGTTGCTCGGCAACAAGTCTAATGATTCAATGGACCATTCATAAAGAACCATTGGGCGAATTCCAAATGGCTTTTTTGCGCCCTTGAAGGGCACTTCGGGAAGGGGACGCCATTTGTAGGGACGTTCCAAACGAAAGTGAACAAATGAATCCCTTCACAAAGGGCCCTTCCAGAAATCCATTAGCGAAGGGAACATGCGATGGTGAGTTCCGTTTGTGATCATGTGATCTTCAGTTAGGAGATCTTGCGACGCATTTTAAAGCAAAGTTGTGGTTGATGTCGACACAAACGTAAGTAGAATAGGCTAATTAAATTTGACTATTTTAATGTAATACAAAATATTTTTCATTAGAAATATTATTTAAGATGGTAGTGTAAGCAAGTTTAAGCAAGTTTGAAAAAGCTTAATAGTAAATAAGACACAATTAAACAATATTTGAATAAAATAATAATAATGAGAAGAAATATATAGCCTATTTGCGACAACTGGTGGAGTGCTGAATGCTGCACGCACACGCAGCGTTGTCAAGGTTAGCGAATGGAACATGCGATGCTCATTTCACGGAAAGTGATTTCCATTTGTAATCGTGATATTCGGTTACAAGTTCTTGCAATGCATTTTAAAGCAAAATTGGAGTTGATTTCGACTTCACATACAGTAGAATAATTAAATTTGGCTTTATTTTAATGTAATACAAAATATTTTTTCATCTGTAATAGAAATATGATTTAAGACAGTAGTGTAAACAAGTTTAATCAAGTTTAGTTTGAAAAAGTTTAATAGAAAATAAGACACAATTAGACAATAATTGAATAAACTAATAATAAGACGAAGAAACATTTATTTGCAACAACTGATGGAGTGCTGAATGCTGCACGCATGCACAGCGTTGTGAAAGTATCTTTCGGTCAGTCATTCCCTTTGCCAAGGGAGTTCCAAATGCTTATACGAGACAGTAATGCCCTACACCCTTCAAAGAACACACTTAAAGGGCTCTGCCCTTCGAAGGGAGTAGGGCATAGGGATGCTCACTTCCGTTTGGAATTCGACCATTTACTTCACTCCTGAATGAATCAGCCATTTGAACTAATCAAATGAATGAATAAATGACTCGATGACTTAATCATTAAGACATTTACCACCACCTACTGGCAGTTTTAGATTATTATTTAGAGTATCATTTCATTAAAGGGGTCATATGATGCGATTTCATTTTTTCCTTTCTGGCCGCCCTCAATAGATGGGCCTGTCTAGCCTTCCCATTGCCCTCATGTTCAGCAGTCTTTGTTATCGCACATCTAATTAGAACTTGATAAAAATATTTCCCTCGAAATCCAGCCATTAAATATAGGTTAAGGAGATTTATGATCAAATATGCTCTTAAAGATCTTTTAATGGGTCTGTGGACTCGTTAAGTTGGTTATTAACGAGCCCCTAATACATAGTGCGATTTAAACTCACAATGAGATTCCGGGGAATGGAGCCATTTCTGATAAGGGGGAAGTGGGCCCCCCAAAGGCTGTTTTGAAAGTGTGCTGCCTGCTTTTGTCTCAAAATATATTAAGAGACTCATCTACAGCTGTATGACAAGTTTATTCTCTGAAACAATGGCCAAATTCCCACACCCATGCTCTCAAAATAAACACTTATTGTAGTCAGCATGCTGTTGTATGTGTTGTCATAATTTATGAACATCCTTTATTCTTTGGTGTCATAGTCATGGGTCATATTGAATTTTTTATTTTTTTCTTCCTATTCAAGATTTTACTGTACAAGAGGTACAAGAGAAGATGACACATACGAGAGTTAACAATAAAGAAAAGTATTCTTAAAAATAATAAAATATATGTACTAAGTTATTAGAAATGTTCTATTTGTATTCATCCTGGTTTTTATACCATTTTCAAGAAAAGTTTTACTTTAATGACTTATTAATTTGAAAATGACATGTTGTGCAACCAATTAAAATAAAAAAAGATACAAATTTTTAGACCTTGAGTGAATACTTGAGTGCACATAACCAATATTTGAAAAAAATAAATAAATAAAATGTTTATTTTTATTTATTTATTTAATCATTTATTATATATCTTTAATGTAGTTTTTTCTTATAATTTATATGTAATAATTTATAAATGTTAGCTTTTTGGTAGTTGTACCATAAGACATTGTACAATCTAAACTAACTTTGTCATAAAAAATGTCAAATTATCTGCCATTTTTACTGACATATTGACATTAACAAACCATCACAAGGCTTTCCAGGGGTTCTATCTATGATTTCCTGCTAGTTTTGTTTTGTTTTTGTTTGTTTTTTGTATGTGTTTTTATTTTGTTGTTTGTTTTTTATATTGCTTTGCTTTGTTTTTGTTTTCTTTGCTTTTTTTTTATGTTGTGTGTTTTGTTTTGTTTTCTTTTGTTTATAGTTCCATGCAGCATGCACTTTACAGTTTCTAAAATATAAATCCAGACATCTTAAGTCAATCAGGCTCCTGCTTTCTATCCGTGTCTACACATTTGCTTCATTCAGAGCTCAGTGTCAAACTTCCACTGTTTGTTAGGCCAAACTGCAGCTGTCAAATCTTATGCACATACTCACATCTGAATGACACATCTGAGCTACAGTGTCTACTGAGCCTCATGTCACAACGAACGTAATGCTACAATGATTAACATAATTAATGAGGAATGGCGGTGCGGCATTGGTGGATTGGTTTAAGGAGATGATGAATGGTCCTATGGCTGCACCAGTGGCTGCCAACGAGGCCTCTCATGCTGTCATCCCTCCTGCCTGAGTCCTGGCACACATCATTACTCACCAGGCCGAGGTGCCACTTTACATCGCCCTGTAGCCGCCAACATGGAAAACTTAATAACACTCCCCAGCGCTGAGGGGATCTATTGGGGCTCCGTGCCAGTGATTGTCTACTGTAGGGTGCCAGTGAAACTTAAGTGGAGGTATGGGATGCTAGCTCAACTGAAAGTAGCTCTCACACGGACTGTAGCGTACAAATACAGGCACCGACCCTATCGCGTGACCCTTACGCCACTTTATTTTCTTAATTTGCTTCTCTTTCTAGTATAGTTCAACATCCCTTTCCAAGTCCGCCCTACCTCCTGCTCCAGCATGGTGAGTTAGCATACCCACAGAACCACTAATTAAGAGGGGATTTGGGGTAATTGTGCCTTCTGCTGCGGCCCATCCGGCACATGCAATTTAGCGGCGGGTCTGTTGCCAGCTCTGCCGCTCATGCGTGCTCTGGAGAGGCTGAGCTCATTTACTTAGAGTCTCAAAACAACTTCAGATCACTATGCTAGCATTACAGTACCGCTAGACCTATCACATGCCAGAGCTAGTACTAATCTCTCCTAGTACACTTGACTAATCCCTAGACCACTTTTCTTAGGAGGTATTAACACTTGGTTCAATTGCTTGGTTCAGACCGGAGTTTGATTATATCCCCTACCCCTGCTTTTATATATAAAATGTTTTTGTTTGTTTTTATTGTTTATTTATTGTGTATCCTTGTTTATTTTATTTAGTTGTTTATTTGCTTATTTTATTTTATTTGTTTTTTATATATTTTTATTTTAATGTCTTATTTTGTGTTTATATTTATTTTTTATTTCATTTTGTGTGTGTATTTTGCTTTTCTTTTTTTATTTAGTTTTGCTTACATTGTTTTACTTATTTTTAGCTCATTTTAGCTCATTTTATTTTTTATTTAGTTTTTTATTTATATTGTTTTTTTAATTTTATTGTGTCTTATTGTGTTTCTGTTTATTTTACTTTTATTTATTTTTTGCTTTGTTTGATTTTGTTTTTTTTATTGTGTTTTACTTTGTTTATATATATATATATATATATATATGTGTGTGTGTGTGTGTGTGTTTATATATTATATTTTTTATTTTGAGTTTTTGTTTTATTTTGTGACTTTTATTGTTTGTTTGTTTGTTTGTTTGATTACTCAGTTATTGTATTAATTTTTAATACTCACTCTCTTTATTCAGAGAAATTGTGAGAAATGCATTATTCTATAATACATCTTCAATAGCTAAGTTGGATTGTATTCATACCAACTGTGCGCTATATTGCCGTTCACATGAAACATACTCCAGACCACCTATTCAAATGGACTGGGGTCACTTTCACATCAACGACAAGAACCAGACTCCAAAAACTTTAGTTTGAAAGCATCAATTATTGCTTAGTATTTCTCTCTGTGAGAAATTTCTTGATTCTGTTTCTTCTGTTTCTTGACCTCTCTTACTGAATGGAACGGGTGATAGCTGCTGGAATTACATTATATTACAGCATGTCTGAAGTGTGTGCTTAATGCCAGGCATCCATTGGAGCATTTGACTCCTCTTTCACTCTGGAAGACAGATAGATCAGTGCCCAGTGGGTGATGCCTACTGGCACCCGACCCACTACCAGATTTCAAGGGCCACTTGTCAACCAGTTGGAAAAATAACAATTCTCTGCTAAATAAACTTAATACATCTTCCCTGCCCCTTATCTCTCTGGTTTCTCCCTCTCACTCTTTAGCTTTTTATGCACTTAAAGGTTCACCCAAAATGACTGTCATCATTTATTACAAAACATTAATTTTTGATATAATTTCCATTATTTTCTTTATAAGCAAAGTGAATGTGAACAAGTTTAAAGGGATAGTTCACCGAAAAATACAAATTCTGTCTTTAATTACTCACCCACATATCGTTCCAAACCCGTAAGACCTTCGCTCATCTTTGGAACACAAATTAGGATATTTTTGATGAAATCCAAGAGCTTTCTGACCCTGCATAGACAGCAACGAAACTGACAAGTTCAAGGCCCAGAAACATTGTAAGGACATTGTTAAAATAGTCCATGTGACTTCAGTGGTTCAACCACAAGTTTATGAGGCTACAGGAATCATTTTTGTGTGCAACAGACAAATGAAAAATATCTGTGGAAAAGTTAATCTTTTTCTCACAAAAAAAAAAAAAACTGTTGTAAGCACAAATCTATTGTAAGTTCTAAAGACTTATACAGGACTATTGTGTTCTTTTGTGTCCTTTTTGAACATTGAAACCTCAGACCATATTTGTTATAACAGCATGGAAAAGAGCAACCGAGTTTTGGCGCTATGTTGCTTTATAGCGAAATATTGATTCTTCTCACTTGAATCTTGTCTAGATGAGTGTGATGCACAATGATAGAAAGTTAAGACAGAAAATGTATAAAAGACAAAAATCAGACGAAAGCAGGAGGAATGGCAAGGGCCATGACAGAGTCATTAAAAGGTGCTGAAAATAGCAGCAAGCCATCATCTGCTCTCATAGCACGGGTCAGGAGTGCTGACACTTCCAAACCTCCTCCTGTCAGGGCAGGGGGCCATTTGTATTCTCTCTCATTAGGCAATTTGACTAATGACCAGGCTGGGCTTTGGAGGGGCTCGGGCAGACCCCCTCGTCCAGGCTCTGGCTTCACCAGGCAGCAGCCTCTATTGGAATGGCACAGATGGCAAACCTGGGTGAAAAAATAAACGACAATATGTCTCTAAGATGTCTTCAGGCGGCGGGCACAATTTTTCTTTAAAAGCAAGGTTTGTCTCTGTAGGACAGTCTGTGTGCTGAGAGTGCTGTTGGGATTTCCCTAGGGTTAAAGCGTTCCATCCAACCCACCGATCCTTCTGCTTATCCTGTGTATCAGAGAGTCCAATCTGCAGTCCACACCCACTGGGTAACTCTCTCTTCCTATCAGCTTCTCCAGATTTCACATCCACGTGCACTATTGTCCTTTATGCTGCAGTGACTCAGACCCAGTCTGCTGTTGCTCTCCTGTGGTTTGGCTGGATGTTGTCAGTGTGAGCTGTGGGTGTGAGAAGATTGTGTTAGGGGTGAAAAGGTAAGGGTAAGGGAAGATCTGAATAGCTGTATGGAAAGAGCATTAATTACTTATATGGCCTGGATGTAGGATAATATAGAATGTAATGTAATGATGGGTTTAGCAATAGTTCACCCAAAAATGAAAATTCTGTCATTAATTACTCACCCTCATGTGTTCTAAATCTTTAGAACACAAATTAGGATATTTTTGATGAAATCCAAGAGCTTTCTGACCCTGCATAGACAGCAACGAAACTGACAAGTTCAAGGCCCAGAAACATTGTAAGGACATTGTTAAAATAGTCCATGTGACTTCAGTGGTTCAACCACAAGTTTATGAGGCTACAGGAATCATTTTTGTGTGCAACAGACAAATGAAAAATATCTGTGGAAAAGTTAATCTTTTTCTCACAAAAAAAAAAAAAACTGTTGTAAGCACAAATCTATTGTAAGTTCTAAAGACTTATACAGGACTATTGTGTTCTTTTGTGTCCTTTTTGAACATTGAAACCTCAGACCATATTTGTTATAACAGCATGGAAAAGAGCAACCGAGTTTTGGCGCTATGTTGCTTTATAGCGAAATATTGATTCTTCTCACTTGAATCTTGTCTAGATGAGTGTGATGCACAATGATAGAAAGTTAAGACAGAAAATGTATAAAAGACAAAAATCAGACGAAAGCAGGAGGAATGGCAAGGGCCATGACAGAGTCATTAAAAGGTGCTGAAAATAGCAGCAAGCCATCATCTGCTCTCATAGCACGGGTCAGGAGTGCTGACACTTCCAAACCTCCTCCTGTCAGGGCAGGGGGCCATTTGTATTCTCTCTCATTAGGCAATTTGACTAATGACCAGGCTGGGCTTTGGAGGGGCTCGGGCAGACCCCCTCGTCCAGGCTCTGGCTTCACCAGGCAGCAGCCTCTATTGGAATGGCACAGATGGCAAACCTGGGTGAAAAAATAAACGACAATATGTCTCTAAGATGTCTTCAGGCGGCGGGCACAATTTTTCTTTAAAAGCAAGGTTTGTCTCTGTAGGACAGTCTGTGTGCTGAGAGTGCTGTTGGGATTTCCCTAGGGTTAAAGCGTTCCATCCAACCCACCGATCCTTCTGCTTATCCTGTGTATCAGAGAGTCCAATCTGCAGTCCACACCCACTGGGTAACTCTCTCTTCCTATCAGCTTCTCCAGATTTCACATCCACGTGCACTATTGTCCTTTATGCTGCAGTGACTCAGACCCAGTCTGCTGTTGCTCTCCTGTGGTTTGGCTGGATGTTGTCAGTGTGAGCTGTGGGTGTGAGAAGATTGTGTTAGGGGTGAAAAGGTAAGGGTAAGGGAAGATCTGAATAGCTGTATGGAAAGAGCATTAATTACTTATATGGCCTGGATGTAGGATAATATAGAATGTAATGTAATGATGGGTTTAGCATGTGACATTTAAACCTAAAACCGCCTCAGCTGTGTGTTATTAATTATCTCGTTTGCCTCCCGATTACTTAAGCCCTGTGTCTCCCTGTTTCTAGCGTCCACTGTCTAACGTCATTCCATGTTCCAGTCTGTATCCCCGTTGGTTTATTTATTAAAGTCTGTTTTCTTGAAGTTTACTCCTCGTCTCCTTGTCTCCTCGCTCCATGTTCCAGTGAATCGTGAAAATATATAAATAAAAAATAATAAATATATTAAAATAATAAATATATTATATTATATTTATTATTCATTTTTTATAATTTAATATAATTTTTTTATCTTTATCTTAATTTATTACATATGTTATGTACAGTAGTTAGTTTCGTTTTTTTTGTATCTATCTGTATCTCTGTATTTTTATTTTATTAAAAAAAAAATTTTATTTTTTAAATCGTGTTAATTTGATTTTTATCTGCATATCTTAACTGGGAGTTTTAATATTTTGTTATTTATTTAAAGTATTCATCTTTAAAAATTTGAGGGATTTTTTTTTTTTTTTTAAAGAAGTGTCTTATGCCCACCAAGGCTGCCTTTATTTGATCGAAAATACAGAAAAAAATATTATATATAATATTTATATACAATACACAAATATTATTACATTTAAAAAAAACTTTTCTATTGTAATTTAATTGAAAATGTTATTATATTACATATATTTCTTTGGTGGCAAAACTGAATTTTCAGCAGACTTATCCACTCTTCAGTGTCACATGATCCTTCAGTAATCATTCTAATATGTTTATTTTGGTGCTTGAAAAACATCTATTATTATTATTATTATTAATATTGAAAACAGTTATGCATTTTTGGGGGTTACTGTATGTTTTAGGGTCTTTTCCTCTCCCCATCAAACTTCATATTTTGCTATATTATGTCATATTGAAATCCAAAGAACAAATTAAATTAAATACAAGCTTGTTTGCTACTTTGAACTGTTACAAACTGTTTGTTTTCATCTGTGTAGCCTAAATAATTATTTCAAATTCACTGAATTTCTCTTTCTCGCCATTTTTTTTCCTCCTCCTCCTCTGGGGAAGACATTTTTTTTTTGTTTGTTTTTGTTTTTTTGTTTTTTTGTTTCATGAACTGTGTTGTACTGGCTGACCGTGTCCTCCATCTGTCAGTCTTTTAACATTAGCCTGCATATAAATCTGATGTGTGTGCGTGCCGGTGTGGCGAACATGGCTGGCGGAAGTCCTGTGTGACAGTGCATCCAACAATGGAAGTGTGAAGGATTAGAGCTCATAGCAGCATGTAAGGGAAGTCTTCTCTGCCTGCAGCAGCCATCCGTCAGGGCTCGGGGGCTGTGGGGATGACAATGCCGAAATTTTTCACAACACCTGACACAGCTATTAATAAGGCAATGATCCTCATAGCCACACTCATACTCACTTCAGCACACCCTCATCATTCACTCACTCTAACCGATCCCAGTGCTGAACTCACCACTCTAATCAGCAATTAATGTCATTATAGTGCCTATGTACCAGGTCTAACCGCATGTCAAGTATTGGCAGACTGAAAATCCCTATTGTAGTATTTGTTTTGAATAAACAGATATCATGCAACATTATATATATATATACTGTATATACTGTATATATATAGAGAGAGAGATTAATCATGATTAATTGCATCCAAAGTAATATATATGATGTGTTTTGTGTGTGTTTTGCTCTGCAGCATGTAAGGGAAGTCTTCTCTGCCTGCAGCAGCCATCCGTCAGGGCTCGAGGACTGTGGGGATGACAATGCCGAAATTTTTCACAACACCTGACACAGCTATTAATAAGGCAATGATCCTCATAGCCACACTCATACTCACTTCAGCACACCCTCATCATTCACTCACTCTAACCGATCCCAGTGCTGAACTCACCACTCTAATCAGCAATTAATGTCATTATAGTGCCTATGTACCAGGTCTAACCGCATGTCAAGTATTGGCAGACTGAAAATCCCTATTGTAGTATTTGTTTTGAATAAACAGATATCATGCAACATTGAACTGAAAATCTGTGTCCATCAACCCTGTAAAGATCAGTGAGCTCTTTTGTACGTACAAGGGATTTTGGTCACAGCCAGATCATGTTGCTTTTTAGAGAGCATTGTGTAATGGGTCCTGCTGTCTCCAGTGTTGATGTACCCTGTGTTCCCTGGATTAAATACTGTTTTTGTATATTGCTCGTCTCCTCGCTCCTTAGTTCCCATTATCCTCGTGTTTGTGTCGTGACAAAAGACCAGACCAAGACAGTAAGCGGCACCACTTCTCCCGTGTTTTTATTTCCGTTTTTGTCATATTTTGTTTTCCCTTTTCTTCTCCCCGCTATATGAGGACCGCCCCGCTGTCAAGCGCGCCGGCAGCTGCTCACTCCAGCCCGCCGGACGTGCCAAAGACAAGCCCGCCGGCCGCTCAGAAGTCCAGTTCGCCGGCCGTGCTGTTGTCATGCCCGCCGGCCGCGGCTCACTCCAGCCAGCCAGCTGCTCCGAAGACAAGCCCGCTGGCCGCGCCGTTGTCATGCCTGCTGGCCACGGCTCACTCAAGCCCGCCGGCCGCGCCGTTATCAAGTCTGCCGGCCACGGCTCCCACAAGCCCGCTGGCCGCTCTGAAGAAAGGCCCGCCGGCTGCCCCAGAGCTCGCTCCAGTGTCGGCTCCAGCACCAGAGCTCGCTCCAGTGAGGGCTCCTGCTCCCGAGTATAGCCCACGGAGGGCTACTGTTCCCGAGTATAGCCCACAGAGGGCTCCTGATTCCCCGTCGAGCCCAGGGAAGGCTCCTGTTACCGAGTATAGCCCACGGAGGGCTCCTGCTCCCGAGTATAGCCCACGGAGGGCTACTGTTCCCGAGTATAGCCCACAGAGGGCTCCTGATTCCCCGTCGAGCCCAGGGAAGGCTCCTGTTACCGAGTATATCCCACGGAGGGCTCCTGCTCCCGAGTATAGCCCACGGAGGGCTCCTGATTCCCCGTCGAGCCCCGGGAGGGCTCCTGTTACCGAGTATAGCCCACGGAGGGCTCCTGCTCCCGAGTATAGCCCATGGAGGGCTACTGTTCCCGAGTATAGCCCACGGAGGGCTCCTGATTCTCCGTCGAGCCCAGGGAGGGCTCCTGTTACCGAGTATAGCCCACGGAGGGCTCCTGTTCCCCAGTTAAGCCCAGGGAGGGCTCCAGATCCCCAGATAAGCTCAGGGAAGGCTCCAGATCCCCAGTTAAGCCCAGGGAAGGCTCCGGATCCCCAGTTAAGCCCAGGGAGGGCTCCAGATCCTCAGTTAAGCCCATGGAGGGCTCCAGATCCTTAGTTAAGCCCAGGGAGGGCTTCGGATCCCCAGTTAAGCCCGGAGGGCTCCAGATCCCCAGTTAAGCCCAGGGAGGGCTCCTGTCCCCTGTCATGGCCCACGGAGGGCCTCGGAACCCGTAAGCGTCCCCAAGTATTTTTTGGGGGGCTGGGGCCGCGGCCTCGGAGGCTGCTTTGCCATGGCCTCCTGAACTACCTGCTCCACCATGGCTCCCCGAGCTCCCTACACTCGCCATGGTGCCTCAAACTGCCAGATCCGCCATGGTGCCCAGAACTACCAGATCCGGCATGGCGCCCCGAACTGCCAGATCCGCCATGGCGCCCCGACCTGCCGGATCCGAAATGGATCCCGGAACGGGCACCGCCCTGGAGGCCTTCCGTCCGGTAACCCTGCTCATATTTCTAAAGTGCTTTATACAATATAGATTGTTTCACAGCAGCATCACAATAGTGTCAAATTCACATTCTGCTGTAAAGCAGCTCTAACAAGTCAATAGTGTCATTCTACAGCTCAAGTCAGTTGAGTATTGATTCAATTCAGTTGCATAACTGTGTAAAATTCATCAGTCATACATGCTGGAAGTTTGGGGAAGATGTGGCCTAATGGTTAGAGAGTCGGACTCGTAACCCAAAAGTTGCGAGTTCGAGTCTCGGGTCCGGCAGGAATTGTAGGTGGGGGGAGTGAATGTACAGCGCTCTCTTCCACCTTCAATACCACGACTGAGGTGCCCTTGAGCAAGGCACCGAATCCCAACTGCTCCCCGGTTGCCGCAGCATAAATGGCTGCCCACTGCCCAAACGGGCACCGCCCTGGAGGCCTTCCGTCCGGTAACCCTGCTCATAGAGGCCTCCAGAGCACCCAACCCCGTCCCCATTGGATGTTGTATGGCGCGGGACGCACCTTCCGGGAGGTGGGAGTTATGTCAGACTCTGGTCCGTGTTTTGTGTGTGTTTTGCTCCTCATGTGCCTTTCTGTGTTTCCTTATTTGGTCATTTTCCTGTCCTTGTTTAGTTTAATTATGATTCCGTTCAGCTGTGTTCTATTGATTACCCTTGTATTTTAAGTTCCTGCCTGTTCAGTTTCCCTTTTGTCTTTTGACTTCAGAAATAAAGTTGACAGTGTATATGTGCATATGCATGTACAGTATGTGCGAGTGCTATGCTCCTGTGCTCCACTGCTCTCTGAACAAACAAAAGACACACAAGAGTAGTGTTTTACATTTTTCTCATCTGTGTGTAGTTTGGTGTGTATGTGGCTAAATATTTTATGTTTGTGTGTAGAGTTACTATGAAAAAGTAAAATTTTTAGAAGAGTTAAAACAGTTTTCAAAGTGCTTTTGCGAGATGTGTGTGATGTTCTGTATGTTGTGTGTATGTTTTGTGGTTTTGTGTGTAGAGTTTTGAGAAATTGAGCCATAGTTTAAAAAACTGTGTAAGCATTTTGAAAAAAAACTGTAATATTTCTATCAAGTGATTGATATTATTTTTACAGCCTTAAACATTAACCCTTTCCCCACCAGAATTGTCTGTCATTTATGAGACAACGCTTCCTTCCTTTATTCTGTGAAACCCTTGGTTCTTGGTGACTAATAATATATTAGAGTCAATGGGTCAATGGGTGCCGTCACTTTCAGAGTCAAAAAAGCAGATATAGGAAACATAAAATTAATTGTTCGCAGCTCCTGGCAAAATCTTATGAAGTGAAACAATTGATCTGTGCAAGAAAGTGGTTACGAACATCCTGTGTCTTGGGCCTCTGTGGAATTCGGCTCCTCAGGTTTCAACTATGTTCTTGATCAAATCTTAAATTGTCTGATTCGGTCTGATACCCTACATTATTTAAAACTATGGTTGGGAATCAAAGATCGATTCCAATTCCAGAATCGGATACTTAAGTCCAGGAATCGGATACTTGTAAAATTAAAATTTCGATTCCGCCTATTGATTCCTGTGTGCGATTCTTTTTCTTTCTTTCTTTTTTTCTTCTGTGAGGAGTCCGACCTAGCCATCTGCCAGGACCTTGCTCGCTAATCTAAGCGCTCCAAAGTTTGGCTACACTTGCGATCAGAGGCCAAAAAAGCTAAGTATAATATTTGTGATAAGCTAAACATGTTGCAAGAGAGGTGTCACCACCAACATTACAAAAATAACTTTATTTTAACGGATTGTTAAAGATTGCGAACACTATTCAAACACCAACATGATTCTATTCCTAAATTACAATGATTCATCGGTTTCATTCATAGACCTTTGGTGTGTGCGATCACATCCTTGTGGCGAATGATCACATCAGTGTGATTTGAACATTCAAACCTGCTGTTGCGCTGCCGCTGACCTGAAGAGAGAAGCTGTCATGTATATGAATGAAACAGCTTCATAGTCTTTTAAACCACACAGTATCATTATTTATGTTACAAACATTCAAATAATCACAGAAGTACTGGGATAAAAGTTTATAGTTCGGATATAAACACTGATTTGCACGTTAGCGATCAAAATAGAGTAGCTAAATCACCTTTTGAAAGTAATTTGACACTTCAAATAAAGATTTATCGATTACATTGTTACGCCAGTAGGTGGCAAAAAGGGGCTGTTAAAATGTTTTGAATCATTCAAGAGATTCGTTCACAAATGCTGATTCATCCAGTAATGAAACAAGTACATTTTAGTCAGCTGAGTCATTGAATCATTCATTCATAAATTACATGTGATTTTGTTTAGTTGTCTAATGTTTTTCTTTAGAATCTTGAGAGAACCAGAGTCTCCATTAAAAAACACACTCAGTTTATCCAGAATCATGCAGCTCTTAAATGAGTCCAGTTTTTATGTGGCCTGCTGATTTTTATTTATGGTATTCAGCTGCAACTAAATGTTTTGCAATAATGAGACACAGAATAAATATGTTTGATATATTTTTTTTAATCACATTGGAATCAAACCTGGGAATCGAAAAGAATCGGAATCGATACGCAGAATCGGAATTGGAATTGATAAAATTCAAATGAGACCCAACCCTTAAAACATTATTACTTGTAATCCATAGCCTCCCATTGACTTGCATATGAACCACCAGGGCCCATGGATTCAGCTAAAAATTATCTTCTGCTTATAATGTTCTGCTGAAGAAAGTAAGTCACCTTCATTTTAGATGGCCTGAGGTAAATTAACAGCAAATTTTAATATTTGGGTGAACTATTCCTTTAAAAAATTGGGAAGCATTTCTTCTTCCATTTAATAAGATGTTAAGCCCAAGTCTCTTTCTATACATGCTAACTATTCACAATAAAATTATTGGTTGCATTTTATTGTTTGCATTTAGCATTGTATTTTCCTTGTTGTCTGTGACCTGCAAAACATTTCTGTGTCACGGGCCACCAGTTCAAGCACCAACCACTGTTTTAAATGCTTTACAACTGCTCGGAGCACAAAGACTCAGTGTTCCATAATGTGATCTCACCCAACAATTTGCATTAACTATATAGGTGTATATTTCCTGAACACTGGCATTTTGGTGCATTTGTACCAACAGACTATTTTAAGCTGCTTCCATAATCTCAGTTATGCGCTTCCAGAGGAGTGTATATATCAGGCTGCCTGTGGTCTAACCTATTTGAGCTGAATCTGCCAGGCGCCATACTTTACCTTTACGACTTCAGTCCAGGCAACAGCAGTCTGGACAAACATTACCTCAACACTCCTCCCCAACATGACCCCAAACTCACATCTATTTTTCTCTCCTCACAGTCGCCCCCAAATCTTCCCATCAGGCCATGAGTGTGTGCAAAAAGCGTGTGCATGTATGTGTGTGTTAGTGTGGGACACCCAGTATGAATGGCAGGTGAATACTAAGTGCAATATGATTGAAAAGGCAATGCTTGAACAATAAAAGAGAACGCTCTGGCCTTCAAGTCCCACCTTCATCCATCTGATGCATGCCGATTCATCAGCCTTGCTCTCTTACCTCACGCTGTTGTTCAGCGATGCTTTAGCACATGTTTATTCACTTGTTTTTATGGACCGAAACAAGTCATTATCATCCTCTTTTCAATTACCTGAGCCCTGCTGGTGAAATGACCTCTTGAAGCTCTTTGTTGTTCAATAGTCCATTCTAGAGCAGAGTGATACGTTCCCTGAGGCCTGTCTAATGGCCGTAAAGGTAGTATCCAAAATGGTGTTAAAAAATATTCATAGGGAAGCCCAAAGAAGCTGTTTGAGTAGATTGTTAATGGATGACATGGTTTAGCATCATTCTCTCGATTTTTAGAGCTTGTAGGATAAGTCAGCTTTAAGATGTAAGGTATGATACCATGCTAATACAATTTTTTTGTGTGTTTTTTTGTCCCTGAAGTACCACATAAAGTGAGATACGATATGGGGTCTCCAAATGAGTACATGTACAGTAAATGAACATACTTTCCAGAAGGCCAACAATTCACTAAAAATTAATTTTTTATTGGTCTTATGAAGTATTCTAATTTGTTTTAGTTTGTTGAAGTATTAAAATAACTAAAATTAAATAAAACTAAAAACTAGGGATGCACCGATGCCACTTTTTCCAGTACTCTCCCGATACGATACTTTTATTTTTGGTACTTGCCGATACCGAGTACCGATACCGATATTTTTATTGCATTTG
>NW_015549630.1:371189-375203 GCF_001515605.1 Sinocyclocheilus anshuiensis | reverse complement strand
GACACATTATTCGCTATAGTTTAGAAAATGGTAATAAAATATGACAAGAACTCAGAGTTAAACTGTGTCAGAACAAATTCATCTTGATAATGTTAGATAATTTTGATAGAAAGGTATGTAATAGATTACAATCAACCAAAATAATTCAAACGGCTGTTAGTATGACAGTATTTACACAACTTAGTATGAATACTTTGTCGGGCAGCCCTTAGCCTTAATTATACTTCATAGTTGACATCCTTAACTCCTTTCTGCTGTCTGTTGTTCTGTTGTTGGTGTTTCTTTGTTTGAATATGGTGCTTATCACATGCTATCGTTATCGGCGTTTGGTATCGGGGCATTTTAACAAATACGAGTACGAGTACAGGAGACCAGTATCAGGCCCGATACCGAATGCGATACTTATCCTTTGCCGGTGTCCCTGCCCGGTGGAGTCGCACGGTAGAGTCGATGGTCTTTACAATCTTCGGTCTACACATGATGGCTGCCTCGACCGCTGCTGCGGTAAACTAAGCTTTTTTATACCCTTCTAACAAAATGCTACATTAATTCAGCTGGACACACTTTCCTTATTTTCTCCACAACAAATGGCCAAGCAAGCGCAGACACTGACAAGATACGCGATACTTACTTGTATAATAATAATATAACTTTATTGTTACAGCAGGTTCACTCACAATTACAAAACTTTATCACATGGACAAAAGACCGACAAGACTTTCACAGTCAGGAAAAAAAAAAACTTTTCAAAGCCCAGATTTAGTTTTAATTTTTGTGTTACTTGTTCAGCTCTAATACAACTTGGTATACAAAGGAATACTTTAGCCTAATTCGATTATATCTTGGAACCTTGTACCAATGAAGATGATACCGATTATATCTTGGAAACTTATATCGATGAAGATGAAGAAAATCGACAAATCTTTAAAAAAGAAAAGTTTAAAATGCATGTACATTTCTGAAAAATTAACTCTTTGTATTTTTGTTGCTTTTATAGTTAAAAAACATATTTTATACTATTTTCAAGAAAATTTGAAAATGTCAATTACCTTGCCTTGTCATAAAAAGGTAATAATAATCAAACATAAATATATAAAAGAAAAATTATACAAAATAAATAAATCAAAAGTTAATAATCAAATAATATGGGCCCTGTTTGACATTGTTGGTTTTTTAGGGATTTTTTTTTTATTTTGTTTAGTAGTAGTGTAGATTTTTTTTTTTATTCTAAAATAAATTATGCCAAACTACTTTGTTTTTTTCCCCTCACAGATTTCATTCTTTAAATAAGGCGTTTGTTTAAGTATATCACCATGACATTTTGACTTTAATTTTACGAAATCAAAAACATGCCTATTGTTTTTTAACTTATTTACAACTGCATTTAATTGTCTTTTTGAATGCATTCATACAAAAATAATAATTATTACATCATTGACCCAAATACTTTAGTATGTGAATCATGCGGAACCAACCTCTATAAAAGAGGAGCTCTTTATGTGCTGAGCTCACGACTGGATGACTGTGTTATGACATAACATTTATAACAGTTTTTCCCCAAGACATCTTGTATGTTCAAATATTCATTAAGTATACTGGACACCCTGTGGAAGAGTTGAGGACAAAGAAGTATTCAGCTTTTGCCAAGGTAATGAAACCGTATGACAGTTTAAGATATTCTTTCCGCCTTCAGTTGCGAACGTTACACCGTCGACCTCCAGGTAACTTACGAGAAGAGGTCCTCCGGTTTCCATTCCAGCAGATCCCATGTGCAGTTGCTAATGTATAGCGCTGCTGTTAGATGCCATACTCGACATGTTTTCCATGAGCAAAGTTGGGCACTTTCTGATTGGGGGGGGGGCATTTGTCTTCAGTTCAGTCAATGGGAGCTATTGTTCTTGAGCTCGTGTCACCCTGTGTTAATTTGGGCTCTAATGTATTTGATAAACAAAGGGGCGCTCTTTAGCCTGACAGTCGTGACACCCTGATTCTTGCGTGGGCGCCGTGTGGCGCAGGGTTACGCCGTTAATAACCCACTGGCAGCCATCAAAGGCGCTTTAACCATGATCATTATGATAAAGGGCATACACTTAATTACAGGCCTGCTTAATTATAGCTCTGTTGAAGCTCGTTTGTTTGGTAGAATGCTAATTATACCACCGCACTCTTGGCAAGTCCTCTTTCAATCCACCTCTCTCTTTCTTTCTCGCTCTCGCTTTCTCTCAGAGAGCCGAACACTCTGGCTCATTTTCATGCAAATTGATATCCGGCGAATGTTTTGTCTCTCTCTTTCCCCTTTTTCTTTCGACGTGTGCGAGTGGGGCTTTGTTTTTGGAGTCGAACGCTCAAATACAGTGGAGGATAAAAAGGCTTTCATCTCGCTTTGTCTGAGCGAGTTTCCAAGGGGATTCAGGAACTTTCAGTGTTCTGCTATTTTCGACCATTAGATTAAGTCAAATGCATTTTCACAGCAGTGAGAGCAGTGCTCGATATTGAAGGTGTTTGTTTGAAATATTGAAATATTTATTTTTATATCGTATTTTATTATGCTGATCTCTGATTGGTCAGTAGTGGAGTTGTCAAATATTCTTGTATAATGATTGTGTATTTGACCGTTGTTCCTGGCAATCAGTTTCCTGCACTGTACTAGTTTCACGTCTCTCTTATGATTTCTCTTTTTCTTCTTTAATAAAAAAAAAATCAGTTCAAATGTTTCATGTCCATTTATTGACATTTTGATGTAATATGCAGTTAGGAAGTCTTTTTTTATTTTTTATAAATACACCCCTTCAGGATCTGGCTTCTGATCACCCTGTTGAGGTTGTTTTTTTTCAGTAATGATCAAATCATTATCTCTTATATATTTTTTGTCTCTTTCCAGCTATGGATGATATACCCTTTATGATCTACAAAAAATCTACCTCCACATCCAGAGATGAAGTAAGTGCTTCTTTAAATAATAATAATAATAATTGTTGTTGTTGCTGCTGCTGCTGCTGCTGCTGCTGCTGCTGCTGCTGCTGCTGCTGCTGCTGTTGTTGTTGTTGTTGTTGTTGTTTAACTAGTTAACCCTTTACCTTTACCTTTACGTTCTATTAGTTAACTAGTTAACGTTGCATAAACTATGCATTAGCTAACATTAACAATACCTTTGTTACAGAACGTATTAATATTTGTTAACATTTATTAATACAAATAATATATAATACATAACTTATAATATATATATATATATATATATGTGTGTGTGTGTGTGTGTATATATATATATATATATATATATATATATAGCTATCATAAAAATATATAATATATACTGTTCATTGTTAGTTTGTGTTACCTCAGGCTGACACTGATGCTCAAATAGATCTGTTACTATGGTACTTGATGCAACCAAAGTTTTGCTAGACCCCCCATCCCGCCCAGATGTTGAGCTGTGATGTGGAGCCTTCAGCACTACTGTAATGGATCTGCGGCTGATGAATGCATGCAGCCAGGCAGAGCTGGCTCATGGAGGGCCATTTGGCCCCTGTCACAAGAGCTCTGTTCTTATTGTCAGAGAGAGAATGAGAGCGAGAGAGAGGATTAAAGATCTTAAGCATGCTTACTTAACCATGGTCTCCACCATAATGTTTCCTCTTTTTTCATGTCATTTTTTCTTTATTTCCAGATAGATCCAGTCCATTTTTTCAACATCACCATCAAATCACCACAAGAGATTGAAGATGAAGTAAGTTCAAATATGCTCAGGTAGACTAAGGTGCTCAGGTTAACCTACATATTCATACATTATTTTGTATTGTTTTGTGATTTTCAGTCAAAAATTGGTAGAAATTGCACAAACAATTTATCAAATAACAGTTACAAAGGATAAGTAACATGAAAGACAGAAATTTTTTTTTTTCTTGTAAAACTTTGTTTTATTTGCAACTTCGAAAAATCATTTTTGGTGTACATTTAACTTGTAAGGCTTGTCTATGGCTTACCAATATGATTATTATTTAAATGTTAATA
>NW_015549630.1:368170-370015 GCF_001515605.1 Sinocyclocheilus anshuiensis | reverse complement strand
TGTACATTAATGAGGAAAAAAAATTAACTTAAATGATTTTAGCGAATGGCTGCAATATAAAAAAATTTAAAAAATTTAAGGGGGTCTGAATACTTTCCGTACCCACTGTATATATATATATATATATATTGATTTTTTTCTTCAGTATGTGGTGTAAGTGGTTTCCAAGGAAAAAAATGTATGTTGGTAGACCAGGCAGCTGCGATAAAGTAAAAAAAAAAAGGTTTTATTATTATTTTTGTATTATTATTATTACTATTATTTATGTATATATTTTTACATTTACAATTTTAGGTATATTTTTAAGCTCCAAAAATGACACGACACACGCCTTTAGCACTACTGTAATTGATCTGCGGCTGATGAATGCATGCAGCCAGGCAGAGCTGGCTCATGGAGGGCCATTTGGCCCCTGTCACAAGAGCTCTGTTCTTATTGTCAGAGAGAGAATGAGAGCGAGAGAGAGGATTAAAGATCTTAAGCATGCTTACTTAACCATGGTCTCCACCATAATGTTTCCTCTTTTTTCATGTCATTTTTTCTTTATTTCCAGATAGATCCAGTCCATTTTTTCAACATCACCATCAAATCACCACAAGAGATTGAAGATGAAGTAAGTTCAAATATGCTCAGGTAGACTAAGGTGCTCAGGTTAACCTACATATTCATACATTATTTTGTATTGTTTTGTGATTTTCAGTCAAAAATTGGTAGAAATTGCACAAACAATTTATCAAATAACAGTTACAAAGGATAAGTAACATGAAAGACAGAAATTTTTTTTTTTCTTGTAAAACTTTGTTTTATTTGCAACTTCGAAAAATCATTTTTGGTGTACATTTAACTTGTAAGGCTTGTCTATGGCTTACCAATATGATTATTATTTAAATGTTAATAATTTTTACATTTACAATTTTAGGTATATTTTTAAGCTCCAAAAATGACACGATAATTATGTTGAGAGAGCAGGCAGCTGCAGTGAAGTAACAAAAAGTTGTATTATTATTGTTCAAATTGTTAGTTATATTAACAACAATAGTAATAACAGTAATGCAATAAAAATATTGTGCAAAAAGGCAGTAGTGCGAGGCCAGAATTTTTTGTTAAAAACAAAAGAAAATGAACTTGGCGACACACTAGACTGATAATGGCTTTCATTTCATTACAAGTCATTATCGAATATCTGGAATAAATTATGTGAAAACAACAGGATTTTGTTTTATGATGGCAGTTCGTCATTGTTTAGTTATACATATTTACTATCACATTGACCCCCCTCCCCATCAACACTTTTCATGGCGCATCTCTCCTCGAAGCAGGCTGTGATTAGAAGCAGCAGACCTAGCACGAGGGGAGGGGGATTCATTAATTACAGCCTAACGCAGGCTCCGCAGATGAAGTAAAGCAGAGATAGTGTAACAGCACTGGGTTTAGTGAGGTGGGAGACAGCACAAGATTAATGGAGAAGCGAGGGCTGACGGCGACGGAGTCGGAGCGCTGCCCTGATAATTAGTATCAGTGTGAGAGCATCCACAGCTATTGTTCTTCAGCCGCATCTTCGACCTGGAACGTGATTTCCCTGCCACCCTGTCAAAAATGCAAGCCGGGATGCTCTTGCTCTGAATCAGTCACTATTGGTCATATATTGCTTGTGTATGATTCTGTGACATGAACACATTTTTAAAAAAAGGACAAATGGAAGTAAATTTGACAGTTTTTTTTTTTTTTACGTACAAGTTATATTTATTATTATTATTGTTGTTGTTGTTGTTGTTGTTGTTGTCTTTTTAAAAGTATTTTAAGTTTATATATTAAACTCAAAAATAAATAAAAATTATATATATA
>NW_015549630.1:356126-367606 GCF_001515605.1 Sinocyclocheilus anshuiensis | reverse complement strand
GAGTTTCTGTGTCAGTGCTTACCTAGTGTTACATTAAATAATATATTTATGTAAATGTCATTATTTTGTAGAGCTGTTTGTAATCACATACTGTAATTGTTACTATCATAGTAATTAATTTTATCAATATGTAATGAGCATAACACGGATGCTGTAATGTAAAGTGTTACTGAAGTCTCGGTTTTAAGTGAGCGTATCATATAATTCAGTTGCATTTACAGACCGGGAGCTGAATACATATTTCCAGTAGGAATCGGCACGTATTCCTTCATTAGTCTCTGGATGATAAGATAACTTCTCTGCTCAGGGCCTTGACGCACATCGTAATTGACTGATTGCTAATTCTATTAAAAACACATTCATTAAAAAGAGGCATTTTGTGACATTAAACATATGCACATGTGATTGCGGAAAAGCGCCGTAATCTCAATCGGGTCCATCGATAAGACTGCTCCCTAACAAGCATCACTTGAGCCATTTTTTTTGTTGTTGAAGATGTTGGTTACAGCAATTACGCATTCTTTTCATTTCCCAAATGATTTGCAAAACTCGTAGAGATTTATACATGCACTCTGTGATAACAGCCCATTCCTTCCCATCCATCATTTGTACATGTGCGCGCACACACACACACACACACACTTGTTTATTTATTACTTAGTCAGGTGCTGTGTGTGACTTTTTATTATAACTAAGCGGCCTGTGACATGTGACGTTGGTGGAACTTGCAGTTTTGCTGCAGGTAGATGAAGGGGGGAGAGAGAGAGATTTCTGAAAGGAAGAACAAGGATGTTGTGTGATCCTCCAGCATCACCTAGTGCTGTGAATCTGCATAACATCTTACAAGGGCATTTTATAAAGCTTAAAAGCAAGATGTTAAAAGCAGGATTTTTGTGCTTTTATTTTTATCATATTATATATCATATTTATTTAAACATTAAATCCATTCACCCTTTTATTTTATTTATATATATTTTTAGAGAAAATGCAGTTTTGTAATATACTTTTATTGAATATAATTCCCAGTTCTCCTATTATTATTATTTTTATTATTATTTTATTTTATTTTTTTATACATTTTTTTTTTTTATATATATAATTATTATTTAGTATTATTCAGAATGTAGCTGAAGATAGAAGCAGGGGTCAGTGATTCAGTAAACTGAGTGAGCATATTATCTCTCTGTGCATAATCAGCATAATTCTTTGTGATTTGTCTATGTTTGTGTTTTGGCTCATGTTAACACTTATCAGTGACTTCTTCCTGCACTGTATTTAGACCTAATTTCAGGGCCTCTAGATGTTATAATTTTATTAGGTGAGTTGTAAGCTTAAATAAGTGATAAGTCATGAGATTTTGTGTATTGTGGAAAGCAGTTCATTCATATGTTTGAATTAATGATTTAGTGGCTGTGTATCTGGACACGTACACACGGGGGCGCCATTCAGCAGCATTTACTAGGCAAATACAGAAATAAACGGATTTGGAGAGGGCAGGAGACTAAGGTGTAACAGTTGCTTTTGGATGAAATGATGCAGTGGTGACTTTTATGCTGCTTCCAGTCTAGAAAATGAGTAACAATACAATGCAAGGCAAAAAAAAAAGATCATTATCATTGTTAATATCATTGTCACCATTGTTTACAGTTGAATTGCCAAAGTCATCATTCTTTTTGTTTTCTGTTTGTTTTGCAGTACAACTATTGTTTCAACACTGAACACAGCGCTGCAGCCTTCACATGGACTCAGTGACTTTAGAGAGTGGAGATTCACCATTAACACTGGTATAAGGAATCAAACAGTGTAGTGAGACTAACTAACTAATCTAACTGAGAATCCAAAGATCAGGGTATATACATACTATATCTTTCTTCTTCCTGGTCTTATTGGGAACCGTTTTCTTTTCAGAAAACTTCCCTCCATCCTTGTGCCATATAAAGACTTTACATGATCAACTCAAATGGATAAAAAGTCCTCTCTTGCATAATCAGGTTCATTTTTAATTTAATTTTTACATTATAAATGTTCTCAGGGAGATGTTCAAGTTGTTGTTTTTTTGTTTTGTTTTTTAGTAAAGATTTTTATTGTTGTGGTCTGCCATAAAATAGCCTATATTTTTTTATTTTATTTTATTATTTTTTTTTTTTTTAAGTTTGATTTTTAAAGTACAGTAACTACACTCAAATTGTACATTAAAGGGAACTGTTATTGAATATCACTTTATTTAGTTTGAGAACAAAAAATAAAAGTTTTTTTTAAAAGCTCTAGAATTATTTTTTTTGCATTTGACATTGTACTTTCAAAAAACTTGACCCTATAACTCTAGCATTCTCTATTCTATTTCTATTCTATCTTTGTTTTTGTTTTTTTGTTCATAATTAAAAAATATGACCCTCTAACACTAGCACTCTCTGTACTGTTTCTATTCTATCTACTTGTTTTCTTTTTATTTATTATAAAACAAATGTCCCTCTAACACTAGCATTTTCTCTTCTCTCTGCTTGTTTTCTTTTTATTTATTATTTATTTTAAAAACACATTCTATGTGTACTGCATTTCTTGTCACAGCACTTAGATAATATTGCTCTTTTGCTGGTTTGATTGCTTCTATTGTCCTTATTTGTAAGTCGCTTTGAATAAAAGTGTCTGCTAAATGTCTGCATGTAAATGTAAATGTACTTTGCAGCAACAACATTTCAAGTGAACCATGGGTTAGGGTTAGGTTTGTTGCCACAAGGGCTTTAATTCTGTAACTATATGTGGGCGATGCTTTTATTATGTTTTACATCATACATTTACATCCCCACCCTCAGAAATGTTCCGTAAAAAGTGTGAAAACTAGCCCCAGTCTTATGATCCTTCATCCTGTTTTCAGTCTGATTTCTAGTAACTATTGGCACAATTTATGCTTTAAAAAAACTTCCCTTGGCACAACATTACAGCCCATCAACCTCCATTGATCCCATAGTGCCTTGCATTTGTGTGAAATTTTACAGAAAATTTAATAAATATATACATAAATAAAAACTTTAGTTAATGACTTTTTGCTCTCACAGATGATTTTCTCTTATTTGTGACCACAGATGCATTTTTTTCTTTTTTTGTTCATGTCATTTTTGCTCTTCTCCCCAGACAAGCTAATAGGGCTTTCTAGAGTGTGTGGGTATCAGAGCCACTAGTGTGTTGATGATTTCAGAAAGGAGACACACAGGTGCTGCACCAGAGCACAGGTTCTATCTCACTGGCCCGTTTAGACATCATGAACGCTGGGACAGGATGATCTCACGGCTGTCCTTCCCATCAACTCACTTCAAACGAATCCCAAGCCGTTTCATGTTGAGGTCAACATGAAACATTATCATATTGCCCGCCCACTTGTTGTGTGTGCATACCCTGGAAAACTTGGTCTGAATGAAAACGCAAATTCATTCTTTGCCACTAGGTGCCGCTTTTGGAGCTGTAAAAATAGCTTCCCTGGTAAGGCTAATCCCCTGGAAATCGACCAATCGGATCAATCACCACAGATTAGCGTCACACAAAGGAGGGGTTTGGAAAAATTAATCGTTGAGCGAATCGTTTGGGAGTCGTTGAGCATGTAAGGTAAAAAAATAAATGCATATTATAAGACAATGAAAGTGTTTTTTGAACTTGCATGCATGTCAACCTGTTGTTGGGGACTCCCAAAACCAAAATATGAACCTTTCATAACCCATAATAGTGGCACTTTAATGTATTTGATCTTGGAAGAATAGATCTGCTACGCTGCTGCAAGTACTGAGACTTGCTACTGCCAATACATCCACATCATGCTGCTGTGAGCATGTAAGAAATACTGCTGCTGCACATATAACACATATGAATAACCCCCATATAGCATACATGAATCACCCTGTAGCAGATCTATACAGGTGGAGCTGGGTAAGGTAGAGGGTTTCTGGAGTGCTCTGAAAACTGCTACCACAAACATTAACTAAATATTTGAATGTTGAGCAGCGAGCTCATTAACTACCGATACAGGAGAGAACCAATCAGCTGTGACGTGATGATGATGTTATTATGTCATACTGAGTTAGAGCTATTGGACAGCGCCATCTAGAGTTTCATGCCAGAACTTTGTATAGATAGATAGATAGATAGTTATTAGTTATCTGAAAGTCCCTTGGGAGTTTGCTGAGGTCCCTAGTGGGCCCCATACTGCTTTTTTTTTTTTTTGTAAATTATTATTATTATTGTTGTTTTACCAAAAACAGTGTAATTTAATGTATCATAACAATTTTCAACCTTCTGTCTGCCTTGCATAATTAAGTAGGCTATATCTGCTACTGTACCTTTAAGAACCTCAAATTTTCTCTGTTATGTTTGACTGGCTATGTGTCAGTGTTTTTCATACTGTTGTAGAGTAATAGTGATGATAAGTAAGTAATGAGTGGTCTTAACTTAATGTATCATAAATATCTCAATGATAGAATAACAAGGTTTTTTTTCTTTTTCTTTTCTTATTCTACACTCTTATTCTACAAAAAAAAGCTGTCGCTGGTACCTATGCTAAAATGCTAAAAGGTACATCTTTGTACCTTATTTACCCCTAAATGATACATAGAAGTAAAATACATATTACATACATATAATTACGTACATATTAAAAGTACATTAATACCTATTGTGTTCTGCCCCAGTGACAGTTTTGTACCATTTTTCTGAGAGTATACTGTAAAATGTTATGCTCTTATTGCAGGAAAATCCAAATTTCCATGATTTGCCCTCTTGTAAGTGATCAGGGGCCCTTCCTGAACCTCTGATCACCTCACCATGGACCCTCACCTCCAAATGGAGCTAAATATTAGGTCTCTCTCAGAACCACAACTCCCACTCACAGCATCACTGCCTCTTCAAACAACCACCTCACATGGTTTTACTTTCAGCCGTGCTATGGCTTTATGATAGGGAAAATAATAATATCCTGAGACCGCACTGTAAAATGAAAATGACTGGCTCTCTCATTGGTCAGAGCCTTTAGTGTGTTTAATCCATGTGTGTTTGAAGGGAATGGTTTGGCATGAAATATGAAGGGAAACTATTCTCAGCTAGTCTATCTATCAAATACTTATAATTAGAAAACAAACTCCTTTTCATGTGTTTCTAGTTGATCAATGAGCAATGCACATTCAGGATGAGAAATTGGTTTCTGTTTCTTGTATTATTCTCTATTTTATAGGAGATGGAGGGAGAAAGAGATGAGAGGTTTGTCAGACCATGACTCGGTGTGCATGAACGGACAGTCCGCTGATATAGTCATCTGCTTCCAATGTAGAGAAGAGCAGAGGGAGCCATCCATCGCTGGGCACGTGGACTCAGCCTTGTTAGTCTCTCTTTTCTTTTCACAGACACTCACACACAAAGTAAGACATACACGAATACATGGAAACTTGTCCATGAGAATAAGCTGGAATCCCGTGATGGGTCTTTCATGCATTCGGATGGACAGAGTCTCTGAGGAGGAACCTACATAATGAAATTTACAGAGTCTATACCTTTGATAAAACCCAGGCTGAACTCCTCATGCACTGCACTAGCACACTGCAATGTGCATTAGACATTCATAGCCCTACACTGAGATGACTGCTCATAGGGTATCACTACTCATAGTACTACTCATAGGGTATCACTAGTTTGTTCGATAACTAGGAAGCATGCAAATTAATGTTTAATGAAAACAATGCGCTGTAAGTCGGTTTACACGAGTCAAACTGTCCAAATAACACTATAAATGAATAGAAGTGTGCAGTTTATACATTTAAAGAGCTCTTTCTAACCCTGCTAACCTGAATAACAATGTGCAGTTACTTTTCAATTGTAATATGTTTAGATTTAGAAGTTTAGCATGTGCAGGATGATAATGCGTCAGCCAATGAATGAAACATTTAGTAATTTAGTTGTCATAGCACAAAATGTAAAGTTATTCAGATTTTTATGTTTAAATTGTATTTTAAATATAAATCAAATATCTATTTTAGATTGTGTTTTGACAGTTTTGATGAATAATTGAATAAGCATTGACAGACAAAGCAGAATCCCAGTAAAAAAAAAGATTAATCTGAAAGGTAAATTTGTTATATGGCACCATTGCATATGAATGCTTTGTATACATAATTTGGCAATATTTTAATTGAAGATATGTCATAATTGCAACACTGTGAATTCAAACTGAATGATTTATCTAAATTAGCGTAGATTTAAAGAATAGCAAAGATGACTGAAATGTAACTCACAGAATTACTGAATAATAAACCCATTAATTACAATATATGAATTCAATATTAAAAGACGAAATTTGGGGGTCTGTAAAATGTTTTAATTTTTAGTATCTTATGCTCACCCAGGCTGCATTAAGATACAAAGACTGAAAACAGTAATATTATGAAATATTACTACGATTTAAATTAACTATTTTCTATTGTAATATTTTAAAATTAAATTTTACTGCTGTGATGATAAAACTAAACATACTTTACAGTCTTAAGTGTCACATGATCTTTCAGAAATCATTCTAATATGCTGACTTGCTGCTCAAGAAACATTTCCTATTATCATCAATCTTAAAAACAGTTGTGCTCCTTAATATTTTTGTGAAAACCTCAATACATTTTTGAAACAGAAATCATTTGTAATAATGTAATAATAATAAGTAACTTTACTATCAATTTTGCTAAATTTAATGTGCCCTTCATAAATTGAAGTTTTAATTTTGCTTAAAAAAACATATTACATTTATACATGTATTTAAGAATAAAAAACATATTTAAAAAACTGAAAAAAATCAAACAAGTTAGGTATATAAGGACTCTGACTGACTGAGCACTTTGTTGCTCAACACAAACATCCATGCACTCTTATTTTGCCAATCACCTCTAACAAGATTTATTATGACAAGCCATAAAGCATGTGCACATTATATATGCTTTTCTGTGTTGATGACATCATGTCGAGGTTAAGAGAGCATGCTGTTTTAGGAGAAGCGTAGGGGGAGATTGAACCGTGTGGTCTTCACTGCACTTCTCCCTTAACAAGCTCAAACTGGACTCGACTCGAGGGGGAGATGTCTGGATCTGAGTGATATCAAAGAGCAAGGCAAGTGCAAGAACTCTTTCCCTCTCTCTGTCAGAGTACCTCAGCCATATGAGGCACATTAGTGTAATTGAGGAGCAATGGACCCGGGCGTGAGGTGATCTCTCTCTTTTTTTTTTTTTTGCTCTATTCCCCAGTCCTGTCCCACACACTTACCCCCACCAGCAGCCCATATCCTACCTTTGTCTAAGTCTGGAAGTTTACCTTTCGTGTTTTTCCCATTCTTTTTCATCATTCCAATCATTTTCTCTTGGTCTTGTCTGAATTTTTATTTCATTTCATTTCATTTCATTTCTTTCTTTCTTTTTCTTTCTGTCTTTTTCTTTCTTTCTTTCTTTCTTTCTTTCTTCAAAAAAAAAAAAAGCTGTGTTCTGAATGGCATTTTAGCCAACAATGTTGAATGCAGCCTCTGAAGTTTATTGATTATGGTGTTTTTTAATGGTAAACTTATTCTTCTTATTATTATTATTATTATTATTATTATTATTCATACATGTATTTACCATTTGATTGTTAGTGATGAGATTTTGATAATACTTGACTAATACTCACTAATACGAATCTACATCCCCTCCAGAAGTCTGAGATCCGCTAGTGAGCGACGCCTTGTGGTACCATCACAGAGAGGCTCAAAATCACTTTCCAGAACATTCTCGTTCATCATTCCTGGCTGGTGGAACGATCTTCCCACCCTTATCTGGAATGCTGAATCCCTGACAATTTTCAAGCGACAGCTGAAAACTCATCTCTTTCGAAGCTACTTGACTTCATCATCATCATTATTAAAAAAAAAAAAAAAAAAATTCTCTCTCTTTATTTATTCCTTCTCTTTCTAGCTTGTACTTATTTGAACAATGTCTAGAAACTTGGTATTACAAGCACTTCCTGTATCTGTTTGCCTCTTTAAGAAGAATCGCTTTATGTATCCTCAAATTGTAAGTCGCTTTGGATAAAAGTGTCTGCAAAATGACTAAATGTAAATGTAAATGTAATATTATAATCAATGTTTATAAGCACATTTGTTGATTTAGTATTTTTAATACTAAACCTTCAATAATAATAATAATAATAATAATAATATTCATACATACATGTATTGATCGTTTAATTGTTAGTGATAAAATGTTGATATTACTAATATTATCAATGTTTATAATAAGCACATTTATTGATTTAGTGGTTTTAATACTAAACCTTTAATAATAATAAAAATTATTATTATTATTATTATTCATACATGTATTGATCATTTGATTGATAGTGATTACATTTTGATATTACTAATATTATTATCAGCATGTTTATAATAAGCACATTTGTTGATTTAGTGTTTTTAATACTATAATAATAATGATAATAATATTATTATTATTTAATCATGTTTATTATTATTATTATTATTAATACATTTATTGATGATTGTTAGTGATAAAATGTTAATATTATAATCAACACGTTTATAATCAGCATGTGTTGATTTAATGTTTTACTGCTAAACATTAATACTACTACTAATAATAATAATAATAAAAATAATCACTTTATAATCTATCATAATATATTATTATAACATGTATTTTTTTTTATACATTTTATTGATAATGATTTTAGTCTTAGTACTTCAATTTTGAATGTCCATTTTCCCTAGGGAATTTCTTTAAAAAAAAAAAGAAAGTTTTGTGCTGCTTTTGTTCATTCTTTTCTCCCCTTTAGGACACCACAAAGTGGCCTGAACACAGAGATCAATTAGCTTCTTTTAAGTGAGATCAAAGCGTCGTGGCCCCATGCCCAGGCACGAAGGCCAATTAAATCTGACCAGAAGGATGCTGGTCCCAATGGACCACTCACCACTGGACACATGCTATGGATTTAACAATATGCTATAAAAACGCCACAAATCTGTATACTTATCATTTGATATTCACTATAAATAGTGTTATTTTGGAGACCAGCAACAGAACTTCTCATTCCTTACTTATTATAGTAATCATAAAAAATGATAGCCAATGTGAGGCGATAAAAGAGAGAAACAAAGTGTCAGTACAGGAGTGAGGGAGCGTGAGAGTGGAGTCGGAAGGGGAAACATCGAGTCTCAGTCCACAGACAGGTGCAGTGACCCTATCCACCTCTGGAGGTGCCACTTGCATTTTATAGGACATTTATGGTAGGCCAGCACTTTTTACCACGGCCACCTGGATGCAATAAGAGCGCAGCTCCTGAGCCTGCTTGTAGGCAACTCTCAGGGGCTCCCGCGGGAGGCAGGCCCTGTTAAGATGTTTATGATTCAAAAAGTGGACCAGGGGGAAAACACTGACAACTACAGAGAGGGATTTCGTAGAGGGAGCTTGTTTTCTTGTTACTCCCAACACTCCCCCAGAGAGCTGTTTTCCCTCCTCTTTTCCTGAGTAAACCCATGGGGAGAACAGGATTGATTTAGATGTTTTTTAAACTGTGCTTAATTGTGTTCGGGGTGATTTGATGATCGGTCAGTTGGTTTTAGGTTTTGTTTCATATATATGCCAATGATATTTGTTAGATGTAGTTCATTTAGTTCAGAAAATTGGAATGAACTACAATAGAAATGAATCAGCTAGACTCCACTAAAAGTCTGTAAATTAAAGTGCAATGACACAAGTCCCCTGTGTCCAGATGGGCTGCTCTAATAACTTCATTAGGATTGACATACTTCCTGTTCATTGATATATAGGTCTGTGGTCAGACCTTGTAGCTTAAATCATAAATTTAATGGCAAAGACCTTTTTAATGTAATGAGTTTGTATTTTTACATTGTTATATATATATATATATATATATATATATATATATATACACACACACACACACAATGAAATATATAAAATTTAGCAATTTAGAACATTTGTTTATTTTAAAAGTCAAAATGTTTGTATTTTATTAATAATAATAATGATGATGTTACAAATATTTTCGATAATTTTCATCCACATGTAAATCATAAGAACTATCAAATTTGAATGTACTATTGAAATAATGGTATTATTATCTTCTGATAATGTTGTATCATGACAAATGGCAAATACTTCTGTTTGTGTGTGTATTTTATTTAATATAAAAATGCTAATATAAAAAGCTAAATAGGAAATATTTAGCATAATTTATATTGTTTATTTTAAAGGTCAAAATACATTATTATTATTATTATTATGCTTAAAATGTTTTAGATGTGGATAATTGTTTTTAAATTCATCCCCATCTAAATCATAAGCATTATTAATTTTGAATGTTCTTAAATTGAAATGCGGTTGAAATAACATTATTATATTATGTAATATTTTCTAATAATTGTATATATTACTTCAGTAATACTTAGTAATACTATAGTAATACTTCAATTATATTACTTTTTGATATGAAATCATGTATATCCTCTGTTACCCAAAGTCTTGAATCTGGCAGAGCTGCACTATTTGAAATAGTCAATTAGACACCTGGAAACTACATAAGACTGAGAACTTCACAGATCTAATGCCGCAGGTCTGTTCTTTTCTAGGCTGTAACCCATCTTCCATGCTGACCTTTGATGAGGGAGACCACAGCAATAAATCCTGTGCAGAATCCACTCACACCTTCATGTTTCAGCCCGCTAACTACATTTGACCATTCAGAGGGTTCAAATCTGCAGGCTCTAATAGCCGAGCAGATGGACCAGTAAATGATGGCCAGGACACGGCTACAAATCTGAAGAGTTTAAACCAAAGCTGCTTTGCCACCCTTACACTTCTGACTATCTATATTATGCTGGCCATATACTAAAAATATATTCAAAATTAACTTTATGTTCACATGTCTGATAAAGGCCTCTTCATCTCAGCATTCATTTCTGATGTCAGTTGAATTCAAGTATATTTTCTGTAACATTTTCTGTTCCAGCATAAAACAGAGACCAACAGCTCCACTCCAGATCATTATTTATCCGCGATCTTAAACACACGGGGAAAGGATCAGTGTTTGGACCGGTTTTGTTTCAGTGCTCTGAAAGTAATTTTTTGCTCTCGTGGGATACATGGAGACCCTCAGGTCAGCACATGCAGGGAGCATTGAATGTGTTGATAGAGATGAGGGGGTGCTGGACAGATTAGAAATGCTAGCTTTTGACAGACGCTGCACAGATCTCATTCTCCAGATCCAGCCAGCTGAGGAACATCTGGAGCAACCCACACTCAGACACAGACATTGAGAGCTGTGCTGTGAGTTACATTTGTAACACAGCAATGGCAAATGCGGCCTGTGAAATTGTCACGTTTGTTGATTTAGGTGGTGTTTTAAATAAATATATATATATATATATATATATATATATATATATATATATAATA
>NW_015549630.1:353434-356024 GCF_001515605.1 Sinocyclocheilus anshuiensis | reverse complement strand
ATATTAATTTTGTATTATTTATTATTATAATAAAATACTATTTTGCATTTCACATGAAATACTTTAAGCACATAGACATGTCCTGCAGTTAATCTAAAAGTATTTTAGCAAATGTAATAACATCATGTTCATTTAATGACTATGTGAAATATTAGTATTTTTAAAAATGAATTTGTCAAGAATACAGGACCACCACTATTGGCAAAAAGCAATACAACTAGAATTAAATTCACCTTAATAAATTGGTATAAATTATAACCTAAAATCTTAACGTTGACAAAAATATCATGGTACATGGACATGCGTCAACAACCATTATTCTTATTTTATTCTTATTCTCATTACTATTATAATTATTATTAGTATTATTATTATTATTATTTAAGAGAGTAGTAATAACAAGGTTGAAAATAATAAGAGAAAGACCAGAGGCCTGGCAGTCATCAAAGCACCTGAAATTTCAAGTTGAAGTCTTGATGTGAAACATTAAGCAATTACCTTGATCCCTGTGTTTCCCCTTTAATCTTCACGGCACACTGTTGGTTCGCCATAATTACAAACCAGTGACAAATTTTCAGACATGAGCTCTCCTCAGTGTGGCGACTCAAATCTATTTAGAACTTCTCAGTGTTCAGGCCACAAGACTGGTTACACACATTTCATTTCAAGAGCTCTGACTGTTATTCCTCCCACAAAAGAGAAACGGGATGTATGTTGTAAATGGCACGTATCCTAAAATCAGACTCGGAGCCGCCACTGAGCCCGCTTTGCCATGGGATGAATAAATCAGTCTGGAGAAGAACCCAATGAACAAGACAACCATCTGCTGAAAAGCATCGTTAATCTCGTCTAGTTTGGGAAACTTTACCATCCCTTCAGTTGCGCTGTAAGGATTTGCAGGCCTCACGAAAGCCTTAACTGTTTTCCATAACAACAATGCAAATGCTGATAGATTAATTGTGATATTATCAATGCACTAGCATTGATAAAAGATTATTTGTAGCTGTGTGTGCTAGTATTTCTTTAGCATTAAAAGGATACAAATTTGCCAAAAACTAAAAGCGTTTCCATGTGACAATTTCCAGATTCAATGGAGAAATCAAACACATCTTCTCTCAACACAGTCTTTGTTAGCTGTACCTAAAATAGTCTGTTTCATCTTAAGCTAACTTTGATCTGCGTCAGATCCTGACCTTTGATAAAAGAAGTCTGGATGAAAGCCTACTGATACAAGTGCAATTTGTTTGGCTCTAAAACCTTTTTATTATATGTAGTATGTAGTGTGTCATTTTTACCTCATTTTATTGGCAATTATGGAATGTTCATCAACTTAAAAGTAAAAATCTGCTGAAAGTTTACTCATACCTTCCAAGATGTAGTTTGTTTCTTCATCAGAACAGATTTGGAGAAATCACTTGCTCACCAATGGATCCACTGCAGTGAATGGGTGCCGTCAGAATGAGAGGCCAAAAGCTGATAAAAACATCACAATAATCCACAAGTAATCCAAACGACTCCAGTACATCAATTAATGGTCTGTTGAGTGAGAAGCTGTTTGTAAGAAACAAATCCATCATTAAGGCAGATTAACTTTAAACTGTTGCTTCTGTCAAAAATGCAGAAGTCCATAAAAAGTGCTTTTCCAAATGCCAAAAAAAAAAAAAAAGCATCTGTTTTTTTTTTCATCAAAATCCACTGACATATTTGTATAGAACTGTTTTGGCTTGTAAACAATGTTTCATCTGTGCATATTTCTCTCCTGATTCAGAGAAGACAAACTTTTCACTGAAGAAAGCAATATTATGGATATTAGTATTTTATCAGGAATCAACAGTTTGAATCTTTTAGCTTTACTGGAGTCATGTGGATTACTTGTGGATTATTGTGATGTTTTTATCAGCTGTTTGGACTCTTATTCTGACGGCACCCATTCACTGCAGATGATCCATTGGTGAGCAAGTGATGTAATGCTAAATTTCTACGAATCTGTTCTGATGAAGAAACAAACTCATTTACACCGGATGGCCTGAGGGTGAGTACATTTTCAGCAAATTTTAATTATTGAGTGAACTATTTCTTTCAGTCATACCTGTTATTTTATTCTCTTAATTCCAGCATGTTCAAATCAAACTCGCATCCAAATGAATTGTCCTCCCATATTTGCTCATAAATTATTACATTTACTGGACCTGCGGAATTATGTTATGTTATGAATTGTTTTATGTCTTCTTTATTAATTCTCCCTCCTGTCCTTAGAAATGTGCTAACTTTGTTTAAAGTTCAAGAAATCTTCTTAATATAGCTGAAATGAACTCTTGCTTAGACCTTGTCTGAATAGACACGTTACCAAAATGTTAGTTGTTTTATGTTTAAAACATTGAATGCGAGTCAAACATTACAGTCTAATGTGATTTATTTATTACACTCTATGTTTGCTTTTCGTGTGCAGTATTAGCTCGTAGTGCATACTACTGGTATGCGCACTAAAAAAACTGTGCAAACTCAAACCGACGAAGACCACCTCGTGACGGTCAACCCTTTTGAAGGTAATTACAGCTAACAGTACATTAAACATGTTTAGTGCAGTGAT
>NW_015549630.1:351827-352847 GCF_001515605.1 Sinocyclocheilus anshuiensis | reverse complement strand
GGGGGGATGTCTGTTTCATCATACGTGTGTCTGTGAAACTGAAGTTAAAAGTAGATTGGCCACTGGAGGGCGATATTGACCCTCTATATAACACTGAGAATTGAGACAAGTCCATCCAGGGCAAACTGTACTGAGCTGCATCCGGTGCTAAAGATAACTATTGTATAAGAAATCGTTTATCAATATTACTCTATGTTTAATGCAGATTACTAGGTCATATAAATTCAAAATTTGAAGTATATGAAACTATATTAATCAAAATTTAATGAAGGAACATGACAACTATACTTGAAAACAAATTAAAAAGTAAATGTTCTGTTCAACACTGCATAACGTATACTGCAATTGTTTGTTATTATTATTGTAGTAAAAGTTTTTATTGTTAGCATACAAAATAATCTTATGCAAGAATTTATGTGGCTGCAGCTTAATGAAACTTGCGGAAAAGAACTTTGCAACTTTTTATTAAATGCTACACCAAATGTAATAAGCTATCCGTTAAATAAGTACTCATTCTTGTTTGATTTTCAATTCTTATTTAATTATTTATCAGTGGCGTTTGTAACGCATATTCTCAAACGAGTGAAAATAACTTAAAGCTGCCTTTTATCTTGTTTTCAAGTCTCTGAAAAGTGCAGTGGTTCATTATAGCAAAAACTCATTAAAAGATCAAAGTGGATCCAAACTTGAAAGTTCACTGCCGCGTACAATTTAGTGTATGTGTCTGCTTCTCACTGCCATTAGCAGGGTTTGCTTTCTTTTTCAGGATTTGTTCAGATAAGTGAAGGATTAACCCGTATGCTCCAAACAGCTCCAAGATTCACCCGATACCAAATACAAGATAGTATGTGTAGGTTAACATCTAACATGTATCTTTACTACGTTCTTGTGTTCATTAGCCTAATGTGCAAAGTTTGAGACTTCAAGAAAAAATCTCTGGGAGATTAAAATCTAAAGCAAATAGAATTTGCATATTAAAAAAAATATATATATATATATATATATATATATATATATATA